>NC_041216.1:13402283-13402980 GCF_002837175.3 Physeter macrocephalus | reverse complement strand
TTTAAACATCTTTATTGGAGTATAATTGCTTTACAATGGTGTGTTAGTTTCTGCTTTATAACAAAGTGAATCAGTTATACATATACATATATCTCCATGTCTCTTCACTCTTGCGTCTCCCTCCCTCCTACCCTCCCTATCCTACCCCTCTAGGTGGTCACAAACCACCGAGCTGATCTCCCTGTGCTATGCGGCTGCTTCCCACTAGCTACCACTAGCTATCTATTTTACATTTGGTAGTGTATATATGTCCATGCCACTCTCTCACTTTGTCCCAGCTTACCCTTTCCCCTCCCCATGTCCTCAAGTCTGTTCTCTAGTAGGTCTGCGTCTTTATTCCCGTCTTGCTCCTAGGTTCTTCATGACCTTTTTTTCTTTTTTTTTTTTAGATTCCATATATTTGTGTTAGCATACTGTATTTGTTTTTCTTTTTCTGACTTATTTCACTCTGTATGACAGACTCTAGGTCCATCCACCTCACTACAAATAACTCAATTTCGTTTCTTTTTATGGCTGAGAAATATTCTATTGTATATATGTGCCACATCTTCTTTATCCATTCATCTGTCGATGGACACTTAGGTTGCTTCCATGTCCTGGCTACTGTAAATAGAGCTGCAGTGAACATTGTGGTACATGACTCTTTTTGAATTATGGTTTTTTCAGGGTATATGCCCAGTAGTGGGATTGCTGGGTC
>NC_041216.1:13371022-13401797 GCF_002837175.3 Physeter macrocephalus | reverse complement strand
TGTATATTCTTGCCTCCTTTATCAAAGATAAGGTGACCATGTGTGCATGGGTTTATCTCTGGGCTTTCTATCCTGTTCCATTGATCTGTATTTCTGTTTTTGTGCCAGTACCATACTGTCTTGATTACTGTAGCTTTGTAGTATAGTCTGAAGTCAGGGAGCCTGATTCCTCCAGCTCCGTTTTTCTTTCTCAAGATTGCTTTGGCTATTTGGGGTCTTTTGTGTTTCCATACAAATCGTGAGATTTTTTGTTCTAGTTCTGTGAAAAATTGGCAGGTGGATTCTTAACCACTGCGCCACCAGGGAAGTCCAGAACATGAGGTTTTATCTGTTTTGTTTTTTCTTCCGGTTTTATTGAGATATAATTGACATATAGCACTGTATTAAGTGTTGGGCGTACCGTATAATGATTTGACTTAAATACATCATGAAATGATTACCTCAATAAGTTTAGTGAACATCCATCATCTCATGTGGATACAGAAGTAAAGAAAAAGAAAAAAATCTTTTTCCTTGTGATGAGAACTCTTAGGATTTACTCTTAACAACTTTCATATATAACATAGAGCAGTGTTAACAATATTTGTCACATTTTATGTCACATCCCTAGTACTTATTTATTTTACAACTAGAAGTTTGTACCTTTTGACTGCCTGCAACCAGACCCCCCCACCCCCTACCCCAGCCTCTGGTAACCACAAATCTGATCTCTTTTTCTGTGAGTTTGTTTGTTTGTTTGTTTGTTTATTTTTTGAAGTATAATTGACCTACAACACTATGGTTCTGTTACACAACATAGTGATTTGATATTTCTATACATTTCAAAACGGTCACCACAATAAGTCTAGTTATTGTCTGTCACCATACGAAGATATTACATAATTATATTGACTATATTCCCCAGTGGTACATTTCATACCTGTAACTCATTTGTTTTATAGCTAGAAATTTTTACCTCTTAATCTTCCTCACCTATTTCTCTCCTCCCCACACCTCCCTCCCTTCTGGCAACCACCTGTTTGTTCTCTGTATCTATGACTCTGTCTGTTTTGTTCTGTTTGTTCCTTTATTTTGCTTTTTAGATTCCTCATATAAGTGAACTCATATAGTATTTATCTTTCTCTGTCTGACTTATTTCACTTCTCATTAAAGTCTCTTGTCCCAACCACGTTGTCACAAATGGCAAGATTCCATTATTTTTTATAGGTGATTAATATTCCAGTGTGTGAGTGTGTGTGTGTGTGTGTGTGTGTGTGTGTGTGTGTGTGTGTGTACCACATCTTCTTTATCCATTCATCTATTGATGGGCACTTAGGTTGCTTCCATATCTTGACTGTTGTAAATAATGCTGCAACGAACATAGGGGTGTATATTTCTTTTTTAATTAGTGTTTTTGTTTTCTTTGGATAAATACCCAGGAGTAGGAATTGCTGGATCATATGGTAGCTCTGTTTTCAATTTTTTGAGGAATCTCCATACTGTTTTCCATAATGTCTGCACCAACTTACATTCCCATCAATAGTGCGTGAGGGTTCCCTTTTCTCCATATCCTTGGTAACACTTGTTATTTGTTGTCTTTTTGTTAATAGCCATTCTGACAGGTATGAAGTGCTGTCTCATTGTGATTTTGATTTGCATTTCCCTGATGATTAGTGATGTTGAACATCTTTTCATGTACTTGTTGGCCATCTATATGTCTTTGGAAAAATATCTATTGAGATCCTCTGCCCATTTTTTAATCGAGTTGTTTTTTTGATGTTGAGTTGTATGAGTTCTTTGTATATTTTGGATATTAATCTCTTACAGAATATTTTGTTTGCAAATATCTTCTCTCATTCAGTAGGCAGCATTTTCGTTCTGTTGATAGTTTCCTTTGATGTGCAAAAGCTTTTTAGTTTGATAAAAAACATATTACTAAGACCGATGTTAAGGAGTGTACTGCCTGTGTTTTCTTCTAGAATTTTTATGGTTTCAAGTCTTACATTTAAGTCTTTAATCTGTTTTGAATTTATTTTTGTGCATGGTATGAGAAAGTAGTCCAGTTTGATTCTTTTATATATAGCTGTCCAGTTTTCCCAGCACCATTATTGAAGAGGCTGTCTTTTCCCTATTGTGTATTCTTGCCTCCTTTGGCATAGATTAATTGCCCAATAAGTATGGGTTCATTTCTGGGCTCTCTATTTTGTTCCATTGATATATGTGTCTGTTTTTCTGCCAGTGCCATACTGCTTTGATTAGCTTTCTATTATAGTTTGAAATCAGGGAGTGTGATACCTCCAGCTTTGTTCTTCTTTCTCAAGACAATTTTGGCTATTCGGGGTCTTTTGTTTCCATACAAATTTTAGAATTATTTGTTCCAGTTCTGTGAAAAATGCCATGGGTATTTTGGTAGGGATTGCACTGAATCTGTAGATTGCCTTGAGTAGTATGGTCATTTTAACAGTATTAATTCTTCTAATCCATGAGCATGGTGTATCTTTCCATCTGTTTGTATTGTCTTCAGTTTTTCATCAGGGTCTTATAGTATTTCAAGTATAGGTCTTTTACCTCCTTAGTTAGATTTATTCCTAAGATTTTATTCTTTTTGATGCTATTGTAAATGGGATTGTTTTCTTAATTTCTCTTTCTGATATTTCATTGTTAGTGTAACAAAGTGGAACAGATTTCTGTATATTTTGTATCCTGCAACTTTACTGAATTTGCTGGTGAGTTCTGGTAGTTTTTTGTTGGTGTCTTTAGGATTTTCTATGTATAACATCATGTCATCTACAAACAGGGACAGTTTTACTTCTTCCTTTCCAGTTTGGATTCCTTTTATTTCTATTTCTTGTCTGATTGCTGTGGCTAGGACTTCCAATCTGTGTTGAATAAAAGTGGTGAGAGTGGGCATCCTTGTCTTGTTCCTGATCTTAGAGGAAATGCTTTCAGCTTTTCACTGTTAAGTATGATGTTAGCTGTGGGCTTGTCAAAACTGGCCTTTATTATGTTGAGGTATGTTCCTTCTACATCCACTTTGTGGAGAGTTTTTATCATAAGCAGATGTTGAATTTTGTCAAAAACGCTTTCTGCATCTATTGAGACAATCATGTGATTTTTATTCTTCAATTTGTTAATGTGATGCATCACATTGATTGATTTGCAGACATTGAACCATCCTGCATTCTGGGATAAATTCCACTTGATCATGGTATATGATCCTTTTTATTTATTTATTTATTTTTTTCGGTACGTGGGCCTCTCACTGTTGTGGCCTCTCCCGTTGCGGAGCACGGGCTCCGGACGTGCAGGCTCAGCAGCCATGGCTCACGGGCCTAGCCGCTCCGCGGCATGTGGGATCTTCCCGGACCAGGGCATGAACCCGTGTCCCCTGCATCAGCAGGTGGACTCTCAACCACTGCGCCACCAGGGAATCCCTATGATCCTTTTAATGTATTGTTGAATTTGGTTTGCTAATATTTTTGAGGATTTTTGCATCTATGTTCATCAGTGATATTGGCCTGTAATTTTCTTTTTTTGTGATATCTTTGTCTGGTTTTGGTATCAGGATGTTGCTGGCCTCATAGAATGAATTCGGAAGCATTTCTTCCTCAGCAATTGTTTGGAATAGTTTGAGAAGGGTAGGTATTAACTCTTCTCTAAACGTTTGGTAGAGTTTACCTGTGAAGCCTTCTGGTCCTGGACTTTTGTTTGTTGGGAATTTTTAAAAATCACTGACTCAGTTTCATTACTAGTAACTGGTCTGTTTATATTTTCTATTTCTTTCTGATAATCTGTCTTGGGAGATTGTACATTTCTAGGAATTTGTCCATTTCTTCTATGTTGTCCATTTATGGTACATAATTGTTTGTGATAATATCTTATTGCGCCAGTTATAGAAGGCAGGTGAGGAACAGGAATCGGGAATCAAAGAGTTTGGTTTTTAAAGTATAACATGTTTGAGAGACTTACTAGATTTCTAAGTAAAAGTATTGTGTAGACTGTGAATATACCAGTCTGAAGTTCAAGGAAGAGATTCAATCTAGAAATATGAATTTGGGAGTCATCAGTATATATATAGTATTTAAAGCTATAGAAGTGGATAAGCTGACTAGTCAGGGTTCATATTTGGGGTGTTACTACATCTCTAGGAGGATTTAGAAATTTAGGGGGATGGTTTTGGGTGTCATAATAACTGAGGAGGCAATGGGCACTTAATGTGCTGGGGTAAAGGATACTAAGTGAGGATTGTTAAATGTCCTGCAATGTATGGGACATTACTCAATAAAGAATTGTCTCAGCCAAAATGCCAGTGATGTTCTAGGGAAGGAGAGAGTGAAGATAGTAAAGAGATGAGATTCAGGGGCCAAATCTGGAGCTCTGCAATGTTTAGAGGTCAGGAAGAAGAGGAGGTTCCTGCAAGAGACTACCTCAGTTGAAGTAGGAAGAAAACAAGGGCTCTAAGAGTTGCATAGACCCCAGTTTAGGGAACACTTTAACAATTAATTACTGGAGCTGTGGTACCTGGATTAGAGAGGAATAAGTCCAGAGGCAGTGAGACTATTTTGGATTCTATTGTGTCTTCAGGCAGTGGAGATGAAGAGATAGATATGAAATATGTTTTGGAAATATGTCACGTGATGTGGAGGATGAGATTTCTGGTTTGGGCAACTAGGTGGGTGGTGGTAAGGTAGGAAATTGCAGGAAGGGGAAGGAGTAAGGATGAGTGGGAGGTAGATAATGAATTGTTTTGTGCATGTTGAATGGAGGTTTGTGGATATCTAAGTGGAGATGTTTAGTGAGTTGGGTGTGTATGTGTATATATATATGTGTGTGTGTGTGTGTGTATATATATATATATATATATAAATATTTGGAGCTCATTCATTCAAAATATATTTGTTATTGAGCACTTACTATTTTCCAGGTACTATTCTAGGTGGTATAGAGATATAGCAGTGAACAAAAATAGGCAAAATACTTGTCCTGAAAAAGCTTGTATTTTAGTGAGAGGAGATGTTAAACACAATTTTAAAAGTAAATTTATACAATATGTAGAAGATAAGTGCTCTTTGAAATATAAAGCTGGGAAAAGAGATAAAGCAGGGGTAGAATGGGGTGATGCTGGTGATTGCAATTTAAAGTAGGATGATCGGCTTCCCTGGTGGCGCAGTGGTTGAGAGTCTGCCTGCCGATGCAGGGGACACGGGTTCGTGCCCCGGTCCAGGAAGATCCCACATGCCGCGGAGCGGCTGGGCCCGTGAGCCATGCCCGCTGAGCCTGCATGTCTGGAGCCTGTGCTCCGCAACAGGAGAGGCCACAACAGTGAGAGGCCCGCATACTGGAAAAAATAAAATAGAATAAAATAAAGTAGGATGATAGGGACTTCCCTGGTGGTCCAGTGGTTAAGAATCTGCCTTCCAATGTAGGGGACGCGGGTTCAATCCCTGGTCAGGGAACTAAGATCCCACATGCCGCGGGGCAACTAAGCCCATGTGCCCCAACTACTGAGGCCGCGTGCCCCAACTAGAGAACCTGCGCACTGCAACTACTGAGCCACGCGCTCTGGAGCCCGCACACCACAACTAGAGAGAAGCCCACGCACCACAAAGAAAGATCCCGCATGCTGCAAGGAAGATCCTGTGTGCCGCAACTAAGACCTGAAGCAGCCAAATAAATAAATAAAATTAAAAAAAAAAAAGTAGGATGTTAAAGGAAGGCTTCACTAAGAAGGCAACACTTGAGCAAAGAGCTAAAGGAATTGAGGAATGAATATCTGGGGAATGAGCATTACAGAGTGAATAGCAAGTGTAAAGGCCTTGAGCATGCCTGGCAGATTCAAGGAACAGCAAGGAGGCTCACCTGCCTGAAGTTTTAGTGAGGGAGGGAGAGCGTAGTTGAGCATGATGGGGGTATGTGAGCATGGTCATCTATTGAAAGTACTTTGGGACTTCCCTGGTGGTCCAGTGGTTAAGAATCCACCTTCCAATGCAGGGGATGTGGGTTCGATCCCTTGTCGGGGAACTAAGATCCCGCATGCCGCAGGGCAACTAAACCTGCATGCCGCAACTAGAGAGAAGCTGTGCACCGCAACTACTGAGCCCGCATGCTCTAGAGCCTGCGCACTACAACTACTGAGCCTGCGTGCCACAACTAAAGAGAAGCCTGCAACGAAGAGCCTGCATACTGCAACGAAGACCTAGTGTGGTCAAAAAATAAATTTAAAAATTAAAAAAAAAAAGAAAGTACTTTGGCTTTTACCCTGAGCTTTTGAGAGGGATCTGGACTGAGCATATGTATAGGTTTGGGCATCTTCTGCACATAGACGGTTATAGAAGCCATGGGAATATTTCTCTCTTGCACAGGCATTCATTTAGATGGCGACACAAAGTAGTCTCATTTTCTGCAAAGACTACACAGGATTCTTCAGCAAGATACCCTTCTGTTTGTGATTCTCTGAGGACAGGGGTGCGTTTGTTTGTTTTATTTTATCTTTGCCGGGTCTTAGTTGCGGCATGCGGACTCCTTAGTTGCGGCATGCATGCAGGATCTAGTTCCCCAGCCAGGGATCGAACCTGGGCTCCCTGCATTGGGAGCGTGGAGCCTTACCCACTGGGCCACCAGGGAAGTCCCAGGGGTGTTTTTTGTTTGTTTGTTTTTTATTTATGTTCTTGGCTGTGTTGGGTCATAGTTGCAGCATGTGGGATATCTTTGGTTGCAGCATACGGGCTTCTCTCTAGTTGTGGTGCACGTGTTTCTCTCTAGTTGTGGTGTACGGGTTTTCTCTCTCTAGTTGTGGCATGCAGGCTCCATGGCGTGTGGGCTCTGTAGCTGTGGCGTGCAGGCTCCAAAGCTTATGGGCTCTGTAGTTTGTGGCACGTGGACTCTCGTTGAGGTGCGCGAGCTCAGTGGTTGTGGCACACGCGGGCTTAGTTGCCCTGCAGCATGTGGAATGTTAGTTCCCCCACCAGGGATCGAACCAGTGTTCCCTGCATTGGAAGGCAGATTCTTTACCACTAGACCACCAGGGACGTCCCCCCAGGGGTGTTTTAATTGAAACTTTACATCAGCTAACCCAGGATCATCATCCCTATTATCTAGTGATAATGTGATTAACAGTTGAGGTACTACTGATTCTCCCTTCTCAATCTGCCTGTAAATCCTGTTACTTTCATTAACCATTTCAGATTTTCAGTTTTTCGTTATTATTGCCATTTCACTTGATTATCAGATATTTATCCAGTGCCAAGTACATATGAAAAGAAAGTGCTAACCTCAGATCTGTTGGCATGAGAGGTTGGATGGAGCTTTGTTTACACAAATGAGCACACTGTATTGAGGTTTCTAATGACTGTTGCCCATATTAGTGACATATTTTCTAATTTCTTTTGTACTTGTTCTTAGAAGGTTAACACTCTTACTAATTTGACTTCCCAGCTAGTTTTAGTGGTTGCTCTGGGGATTACAATTCACATTTTACCTTAAAACAATCTAGTTTAGATTAATACCAACTTAATTTCAGTAGTGTACAAAAAAATTTCTCCAGTGTAGCTTGGCTCCTTCTCCCCTTCTTGGTGCTTTATTCTCATATAAATTATATATTTATATATTACTAGCCCATTAACATGGTTTTATAGTTATTGCTTTATGCATTGTTTTTTAAATTAGATAGAAGAAGAAATTAAAAATACATTTATACTGTCTTCTTCTTTTGGGAGGGGTGTGCCACCTGGCATGTGGGATCTTAGTTCCCTGACCAGGGATTGAACCTCTGCCCCCTGAAGTGGAAGCACATAGTTTTAACTGCTGGACCACCAGGGAAGTCCCTATACTGTCTTCTTTATTTTTATATTTATCTATGTAGTTACCTTACTGGTACTCTGTTTCTTCCTGTGGATTCTAGTTACTGTCTGCTTTCTCTTTATGTCAGCATAAAAGTCTCCCTTTAGTATTTCTTGTAGGCATGTCTGCTACTAATGAATGCTTTAAATTTTTGTTTATCTGGGAATGTCATAATTTCTTCTTTGTTTTAGAAGCATAGTTTTTCTGGATATAGAATTCTCAGTTGACAGTCTTTTTCTTTCAGCACTTGAACATAAGTGTGGATCACTTTGTGTTTATCCTACATAACTTTATTTAGTTTCTTGGCTGTGTTTTTCATCATATTTGGGCACTTATTGGCCATTGTTTCTTCATCCTCCCATTTGCTTGTTTGTATGCTTGGTGGTTTGTATACTTGATAATTTGTTCTCTGAGGCTCTGTTCATTTTTCTTCATGCTTTTTTCTTTCTGTTTCTCATATTGGATAATCTCAATTAACCTATCTTAGAGTTTGCTGATTCTTCTGCCTGCTCAAATCTGCTGTTGAGCCTATCTAGAAAAATCTATTTCTTTCTTTTTAAAATATAATTTCTGTCTCTGTTGAGATTCTCTATTTAATGAGGCATCATTCTCATACTTTAATTCTTTTTTTAAAAATTTATTTTAATTTATTTTTGGCCACATTGAGTCTTTGTTCCTGCACGTGGGCTATCTCTAGTTGTGGCAAGTGGGGACTACTCTTTGTTGTGGTGCGCGGGCTTCTCATTACAGTGGCTTCTCTTGTTGCAGAGCATGGGCTCTAGGCGCACGGGCTTCAGTAGTTGTGGCTCGCAGGCTCTAGAGTGCAGGCTCAGTAGTTGTGGCCCATGGGCTTAGTTGCTGCACCACAGCATGTGGGATCTTCCCGGACTAGGGCTCGAACCTGTGTCCCATGCATTGGCAGGCAGATACTTAACCACTGCACCACCAGGGAAGTCCCTCATACTTTAATTCTTTAGGCATGGTTCCCTTTAGTTCTTTGAATTTTTGCTTGTGTGTTCTTAGTTCCCAGACCAGGGATCAAACCTGGGTCCTCTGCAGTGAAAGCGCAGAGTCCTAACCACTGGACCGCCAGGGAATTCCCTTCTTTGTAATATTTATAATAGCTTATTTAAAGTCTTTTGTCTAGGGCTTCCCTGGTGGCACAGTGGTTAAGAATCCGCCTGCCAATGCAGGGGACATGGGGTCGAGCCCTGGTCTGGGAAGATCCCACATGCCATGGAACAACTAAGCCCGTGTGCCACAACTACTGAGCCCACGTGCCACAACTACTGAAGCCCACGCTCCTAGAGCCAGTGCTCCGCAACAAGAGAAGCCACCACAATGAGAAGCCCACACACCACAACGAAGAGTAGCCCCCGCTCGCCGCAACTAGAGAAAGCCCACGCACAGCAACGAAGGCCCCAATGCAGCCAAAAATAAATTAAATAAATTTATTTTTTAAAAGAAAAGTCTTTGTCTGTTAAGTCCAACATCTAGGCTTCCTCAGATACAGTTTTATTGATTGCTTTCTTCCTCCTATATATGCACCATACTTTCCTGTTGGTGTGTCTCATTTTTGTATTGAAAAGTGAGCATTTAAAATAATGTGGCGGGACTTCCCTGGTGGTCCAGTGGTGAGGAATCTGCCTTACAATGAAGGGGACACAGGTTCGATCTCTGGTCAGGGAACTAAGATCCCACATGTCGTGGGGCAACTGAGCCTGTGCGCCACGGCTACTGAGCTCACACGCCTCAACTAGAGAGCCTGCGTGCCGCGAACCACAGAACCCACATGCTCTGGAACCTACACGCCACAACTAGAGAGAAGCCCGTGCGCCACAACGAAAGATCCTGCGTGCCACAACTAAGACCCGACACAGCCAAAAATAAATAAAATAAATAAAATGATAAATAAATCTTAAAAAAAATTAAAATAAAATAATGTGACAAGTCTGCAAATCAGATTCCCCTCCTTCCTGTGGGTTTCTCATTGCTGTTTGTTGAGTGACTTCCCTGGACTAAATCTGTAGAGCCTGTATTCTTTGTTTTGTGCAGATGTCGAAGTATCTGCTTGGTTGACTTAGTGGTTAGCTAATGATTAGACAGAAATTTCCTTAAATGCCTTGAACCAATAAGTTTTCTAGCCTTTGCCAAGGGTACTCTGTGTATATTGCAGTGTGCCATCAATGTTCCTGCAGGCAATTTACAACTTTGCCTTAGCCATCACTTTCTGCTTGCACAGAACCTCAAAGTTAGCCAGAGGTGAGAGATTAGGGCCTTCTTAAGCCTTTCCCTGAGCCCATAAATGCATGTGTCCTTCTAGATATCCAGGAATGTGTCAGCTTTTCAAAGCCCCTTATAGACATCTCATTCCTGAACATTCAAATTTTTTGGTCAGTGTCCTGTTAGCCCTAACTGGTATCATCACTGCCTTAGGCAGTTGGGATGTTAAACAGTTGCCACTGATTATTTTTGAAAAATGTGCTAAGGATAAGGTTGTTCACACAAAACAAGCTCTGAGTCAGGTCAAATAAAGTAACTCTGAGAATGGAACTTCTTGGTGCTATCAGATCAGATAGTAACAGTTCTCTGGGGATGGGGCTTTTGGGGAGCTCCAAATTTGTTCTGCCCCCTCCAGTGGTTGCTAGGCTGCTGGTTTTAATAACTAATGTTGTGAGGCTCTTGGTTTTCAAGGCTGCCACAAAGCTAGGGGAGGAGAGGGAGATATGGGAATCAGGCAGGTTAAAATGCCATAAAACTCACTGTACTTACCAAGATTCAGGCATTTTCTTTTTTTTTTTAATTGTAGTAAAATATACATAATATAAAGTTTACCATTTTAACATTTTTTAAAGGTACAGTTCAGTGCCATTAAATACATTCACATTGTTGTGCAGCTGTTACTACCATACATTTACAGAACTTTTTCATCTTTCCAAACTGAAACTCTACCCATTAAACAACTCCTCCCCCCACCCCTGGCAACCACCATCCAACTCTCTGCCTCTATGAATTGGGCTAGTCTGGGTACTTCATGGAAGTGCAAACATACAATATTTATCCTTTTGTGTCTGGCTTATTTCAGTTAGCATAATCATCCATGTTGTAGTATATGTCAGAATTTCATTCCTTATTAAGGCTGAATAATACATACCACATTTTATTTACCTATTCATCCACTGACGGATATTTGGATTGTTTCCACCTTTTGGCTATTGTCAATAATGCTGCTATGAACACAGGAGTACAAATATCTGTTTGATTTCCTGCTTTCAATTCTTTGGGGTGTATACCCAGGAGTAGACTTGCTGAATCATGTGGTAATTGTTTTTAATTTAAAAATTTTTTGAGGAGGGCTTCCCTGGTGGCACAGTGGTTGAGAGTCCGCCTGCTGATGCAGGGGATGCGGGTTCGTGCCCCGGTCCGGGAGGATCCCACATGCCGCGGACCGGCTGGGCCCGTGAGCCATGGCCACTGAGCCTGTGCTCCGCAACGGGAGAGGCCACAGCAGTGAGAGGCCCGTGTACCAAAAATATATATATATATATTTGAGGACGTACCATTCTGTTTTCCCAGCAGCTGCAACATTTTATATTCCCACCACTAATGCACAAATGTTCTAATTTCTCCACATCCTCCTAACACTTGTTATTTTCTGTTTTTGATTTTGATAATGTCAAGTTTATTTTTTTCTTTTGGTGTCATAACTAAGAAACCATTGCATAATCCAAGGTCATAAATTTATGCCTATGTTTTCTTCTAAGAGCTTTCTAGTTTTAGCTCCTACATTTAGGTCTTTTATCTATTTTGAGTTAGTTTTTTCAAAGTACTTTTTAAATTAAATTAAATTTTATTTACTTTATTTTTTGGCCACGCCGTGAAGCATGTGGGATCTTAGTTCCCTGACCAGGGATCAAACCTGTGCCTCCGGCAGTGGAAGTGTGGAGTCTTAACCACTGGACCACCAGGGAAGTCCTATTTTGAGTTAATTTTTGTATTTTCTATTTCATTAATTTCCACTCTAATCCTTATTATTTCCTTCCTTTTGATTTATTTTGTTTTTCTTCTATTATCTTATAGTAAACTATTGTGTTGTTGATTTCAGATCTTTCTTCTTTTTTAATGTAGTATTTACAGCTATAAATTTCCCTGTAAGCACTGCTTTAGCTGCATCCCATAAGTTTTGGTATTTTGCATCTTCATTTTCATTCATCTCATCTACTTCTTTATATATGTTGAGAGAGTAGCTGGAGGGCCTCTCTTCCTGGGGAATACTTAGAAGAGGAAGATTAGTACTTCGTCTCCTGCTGCTGCAGCTGGTCTCAGGGTTACAACTAATAATTGTTACCTCTTTCCACTCTCCATTTCAGATTCCCCTTGCCCTCAGCTACCATCTCTGCCAGTCTCAATGGCTTTACTTAGTGGTATGACCCAAACCCTCATTCCTGAGGGATCTGAACCATGGGTTACCATGCTTGTCTCAGGTTAGAGTTTCCAACTTATCTGTTTACTGTACTGTCAGAATTGGGAAAGGGAATACCAGTAGGCACCAAAGTGTATCATCTGAATTTTAAATATATTTTCATTGTGGTGTGGAATAACAACCCTTTTTCTGATGATGAGGATTAGTTACCCCTACCAAGATGATAGTTCCTCTTCTTGCCTGATGATCCCTGGATACGAGGACTCCACAGTGCCCAGGTGACAGCTGTAGCTTATAGCCTCTTGGGACTCTTGTCTCCTGTGGAAGTATTCCTTTTTTGGTGACCAAGATTTTTAACCTGCAGAACCCAGAGTTGCAGAGATAGGAAACAAAAATTCCCCAGGTGGGTCTTTGGGATTGATAATAAACAGGGTATGCTACCCCCACCCCGCCCCATTTCTCACATCCATGTATTTTTCCTGTTTTGAAGACCAGTAGCATATAAAGGTCTTTGATTCGGTGTATATATTGCATCCTGGAAGATGGTACTCTTTTGTCATAAAATATGTCATTGAGTTGGTGCTTCAGCTGTGCCTTCATCAGGCCATTCCAGTGCTCTTTTAGGTTAGCAGCTTCTAGATGTTGCTATATATATACCACCAGTAGATCCCATGGTCCTGGACCCTCTCTTGCACTTACTTTACTGCAGAGTGGGTCCCTTGTCATGAAATGATGTTATGTGGGATGATGCTTACTGGTAGATTAAACATTTCCTTAACTCTCATGTACTGTTCACTGCAGCCCTGAGGGCAGGAAAGGCAAACATACAGCCAGAATATGTCCCTATTTCTTTCTTTTTTTTTTTTTTAATTAATTTATTTATTTGGTTTCTCCAGGTCTTAGTTACAGCATGCAGGATCTTTGTTGCAGCAGGAGGGATCTAGTTCCCTGACCAGGGATCAAACCCAGGCCCTCTGCATTGGGAGCATGGAGTCTTAACAGCTGGACCACCAGGGAAGTCCCCCTGTTTCTTTCAGAATAAATTGTTCACCTTTTCAGGGTGGAAGGGGCCAAATACAGTCAACTTGCCATCCAAAGGCTGGTTGGTTTCCTTGAAAGATGTCATACTGGAAGCTTTGTGTTTGTCTCTGTTGCTGGCCATTCGGGCTTTTGGTGGCATCAGTAGCTAGAGCATACTTGGTAAGTAGGACTTCATACTGTTGTCTATGCATAGAGTATATCTCTGCCACATGACCACCTTCTTTCAGGTGCTCATTTGTCTAGCACTGGGGAGGCCATGACAAAAGATGGCTGATGTAAACTGGTTGAGTCATTATCTACTTCATTGTTTTGTGCTTCTTTCATGGTAGATGTTCTCTGTTGACTGTTAACATGTGATATGAAGATCTTCAAATGTGTCTATTCTTGTATCCTCCCATGTGCCTCTACTTTAAGACCTTCTTCCCCTAATTTTCTTTTTTTTCCCCCTAATTTTCTAATCGTTCTCCATTTATGCCCCCTGACCAGCACATCAGGACATTTACCTGTGAGTCCACATATATTTTAACCTCAAACCAATTCTTTGTCTACACAAAGTAGACAGTCTGCCTAAAGCTCTGCCCATTGGGCACTGTCCTTCAGTGCCACCCCCGAGTGAGGCTATAGTGCAACCACTGTCCATTTTTGACTTGGACCCAGTTACAGCCATCTGTGAAGAAGGTGAGGGTTTTTCATTTGTCAGTTGGCTGTGAGGGCCCCCCAGTACGGCCAAAGGTATATGCTAATGAAGGGGCACTTTGCAACAGTGGTAGATGATATGAGGGTTTGGGCTATCTGCTCATGCTCGTGACTTCTGGTCCTACTTGTGCTGGATACTGGATGTGTCACCTTCATCTTAATGCTGAATTATTGCTGGGTCCACCCAACCTTATGACTTGGTAGGTCTCATAGAACCTAGGTCATGGTGGGTGATTCCGGATAAATGATCACTTGGTGTCACATCGTCAGGTGTTCTGTATCTGCTAGGACCCAGTAGCATGCCAGGAGTTGTTTTGCAAAAGGCATACAATTTTCCACTGAAAATGGAATGGCCTTGCTCCAGATCCCAGGGGTCTGCATAGTGATTCTCCCACTGGGGCTTGCCATAATACCATAGCGTTTGCCTCACCATCCAGACCTGCAGAGTCCTTTACTGTTCTGGAAACTGGTAACTTTTTGTGTCACCTGATATAAAAGCCAGAGCAGTATTCTCGGGTGTCATGCTTCCCTCTTAATTGTGGGAGGTGGAAGATGCAGTTGGTTACTTGGATGCCTTTACTTGAATGGCATGTTTTATCAAGCCCCTGACTACTGGGCCTATAAAAATTTTACTGATGAATGGGTGCCTGAATCTCTGTAGCATTTATCTTTCACCCTCTGGAGTCCATGTGTTCTGTCAAGGCCTTCAGTGTGCTATCCACCTCCTGTTCATCTGGCCCAATTAGCATGATGTTATTAATATAGTAGGTCAGTGTGATATTCTACAAGAAGTCCATATTATCATAGGACTATATTACATGAGACAGTGGCAAAATTGACATGGTCCTGTAAAAGTATGCTATAATCCATTCCATGTGAATGTGAATTGTTTCTGATCCTACTTTCTTAAAGGGATAAGAGAAAAAGAACTTACTCCTTCGATCTTTGACTGTGTGCTGTGCTCCTGGGGCTGTGTTAATTGGCTCTAGCAAAGATACCACATCTGGCATGGCTGCAGTTGTGGCTACTATTAGATTGAGTTTGTGGTAATCTACCTTCCTCCAGGATTTATCTGGTTTCTGCCAGGACCACACTGGTAAATCCTGCATCCTCTGGGGGTGTAGCACTAATTTCTGCCATCTCCCCTCCCTTGCCCCCAGAATACAATATTGTTTTCTTTTGTGTTTATTATCTTGGAAGGTGAAATGGGGCACCCACTTTTAGAGGCTTCCTTCCACTTGGCCTTCGCCAGTATAACTCCTATCCCATAGGCCAGGGACTCACTAATTTCCAGGTATGTCTATTTCAATTTACATTCAGGGTCCAGGGAAGTGACCACCAAGAGGGTTCACACACCCAGTGGGCCCATCGTGAACTGGATCTTGGCCAGGGCTCAGTTTATTTCCTGGTCCTCATAAGTACATGATTATACTTCCAGACTCCAGGTGTCAGTGTCAACCTGTCCTTAAAATGTTAGCATTCCCGTTTACACAGTTTACAGTTACCTGAGTAAATGACCGTAGACAGAGCTGACTACATAATTTGCATGCTGAATACACCTGGATTGAGAGTGGGCAAGAGAAATTGCCCACCAAAAGTACGTGGCACTCCTAGCCCAGGCAGGGAAAGGATGGCCAGGTGGGACCAGAGGGAGTGGCCAAGAGGCCGCTCCTGGGAAGACAGGAAGAGGTGGACTGTGTGTGAGCTGAGGCTTCAAGCCCCCAGCACATGCTTCATTTTCCCCCTTAGATTTCACTTATGGAGCAGAAATTCATAGATAAAATTATTAAGAATTTTAAGACAGTGACTGCAGAACATTAAACTTCAAGTGCAGGGACCTTCTGAGTATGGAGTCCATGAGACCTATAGTATATGGGTCTCTTAGGCCATAGGTTTCTCAGGGAATTGTTATACTTGCTTTGGTGTTGCAGGTTCTTTTCTCTTGGGTACCTGGCCTCCTTCAGTCAAAGGGGTCAGGATCTGAAACTGGCTCAGGTTCAGACACTGGGCATAGATTCTGAAATTTTTTTATTGAGGGGACTGACCTCAGCATCCACATCTTCCATCCCTGATTTCTTTTGATGTTACAGATAGAGAAGTGCTCTTATTAGCTGCTTATCTATTTTGCTTCATAAATACACCATGCTTTATTAACTATCTCCACAAATCTGTGAGTCAGATTCCTTAGACTGCCACTCTGACTTTGCTGATCTTTATAGTAAGTGTCTCCATCTGGCTTCAATCATTAAGTACCATGGCCTAGTCTCCTTTGTTTTAGGGTCCTATCATCACCGTTGCTATCAGTGGCATTAATTTTTTTGTTTGTTTTATAATAAATCTTTTTTTTTTTTTTTTTTTTGTTGTGTTGGGTCTTTGTTGCTGCGTGTGGGCTTTCTCCAGTTGCGGTGAGCAGGGGCTGCTCTTCGTTACGGTGCGCTGGCTTCTCATTGCAGTGGCTTCTCGTTGCGGAGCATGGGCTCTAGGTGCGCAGGCTTCAGTAGTTCTGGCACACGGGCTCAGTAGTTGTGGCTCGGGGGCTACAGAGCACAGGCTCAGTAGTTGTGGCGCACGGGCTTAGTTGCTCTGCGGCGTGTGGGATCTTCCCAGACCAGGGATCGAAGCCGTGTCCCCTGCATTGGCAGGCAGGTTCTTAATCACTGTACCACTTAATCACTGCACCACCACAGCTTTTAAACTTCTTAATGATGCTGGTGCCCCTCTCACCAGCACATTCCTTATAATATCCTCCCAGCCATTTCAAGGAACATAATACTTTTTTCTGACCACTTCAGCAAGCCAGCGTCACTAAGTGAGCCTTTTAATCCCTTCCTCCCCTGTCTGCCACTGCAGTTTTGTCATTGCTACTTATCATGGGCCGTGACTTTTCCAGCTTTTAGGAGCCATCCTAGTGATAAGTTCATACCATATTCTGAGGTTTTTGCCAGGGTGTTAAATCCTGTATCTTCGGAGAGTGATCAATAACTTTATGTTCTGGTTCTGATGTTCAAGCACCCTCAGAATTCACATTTGCTCTCACTTAGCCCCTGCCAGTACATGCTGGCTAAGTCTTGCAGCTCCCTTGGGTTATAATTCCTTTGTGACCTTATCAGGCACAAAATATCTGGGCTGGGTTATGCCTTGACCTACTACAAGTTAGGAGGCATGGAGGTGGCAGATCCTGAGGGGACATTGTTTACTGAGCAGGGTGGGGAGGCCTCTGCATTATCTTCAAGTGCGGGAAGAGTGCCAGCTCTTACAGAGATGGTGGGCCACTTTCGCAGTTTTAAGGGCACTATCGCATTCAAGATTTTGGAGGGGCATCAACTCAGTTGTCTCCATCTCATGTATTAGGATCTCATTCTTTCCCAGTCAGGGCCCTGACGTTGGCATAGCATACCTCCCTTGGCTGAGAGTTAACCTTCCTTGGTGCTTGGCTACTCTGTTGATTAACTCTTGGGCCTGGTCTCCAGCTTTTTCTCTCCTCCTGCTGCCACAGAAAAGAGCCTCTTTATAAATTACCAGGAGGCCCTGGGGCATTCATATTTGACTTTCTTTTTTTTAATTACTTATTGATACTTACTTACGTATTTATTTAGGCTGTGCCACATGGCTTGTGGGATTTTAATTCCCAACCAGGGATTGAACCCCGGCCCTTGGCAGTGAAAGTTTGGAGTCCTGACCGCTGGACTGCCAGGGAATTCCCCATATTTGACTTTCAGTTGATTGTTAATCACTCTTAGCTTTTTGTTATCTTCTTCTAGAGCATCAGTTCAGTTTAGTAATAGCCATTCAATTCCATTGTCATTATAGTTATTTCCCCCTTACTCTTCAAGTGCCTCATAAATCCAATCAACTGGAGCATTCTGTCCATAGATAGATCATCATTATTCACCACTAGTGAAAATTTAAGAATTGGACCAGCACCTTGTGCCAGGGATTATCTGGTTACCTACCTACCACCACCAGTGGGGTCCTAAGTGCCATCTAGTCTGTGAGCGATTCAACTCCAAAACCCCTTCACAGTCCTAATTTTCTGAGATCACTGCCAGCCCCAACTGTTAGTAGGTTATATTCTCTGAAAAGCAGACTCTGAATTGGAGTTTAGTATTCAAATTGTTAATTAAGGAGTGCCCTTGGGATCAAAACTATGAAAGAGATAAAAAAGCAAGATTGGGCAGATTCGATCCTTGTTTTGATTAAGGGTGAGGGAGGTTGAATATCTATACTTAATCAACTTTTTTCAAAATTTGTTTGTTTTATTTTAATACTTGAGCATTCTTAACTTACTGAACTACTTTCTACTTTCCTCAGGCAAAACCAATTCCTTCATTCTATGATATCCTCATATGCTTTCCCAGATGTTTATGTGAGTTTTGTGAGCTTTGTTTGTTTGGGTTTTTTTTGCATAAAAATTTGGCTTTTTGCTGCTCTCTCTCCTTCCCTCCCTTCTTCCCTCTCCCTCTCCCCCTCCCCACCCCTCCCTTTTTCCCTTTGTCCCCCCTCCCTAAAAAACAAAAAAAAAATTTTTTTAACTTGCCTTTTTCCTTACACTCTAGTAAATTCAAGATGGAGATTGGAAAGGGAACTTATTATATCTATACCTCAAGCCCCTTAAAATAAATCCCAGTTGGCAATGTTCTCACTTAATAAGTTGTACATTTCTATAATGTTCTAGTTTTAAACTATAATCAGTGTTACTGAATTGGGTTTATTTTTTAAGAAATATAAAAGGTGATGGATTTTATGTTTTAAGTATATCATTTATTTTTTTCTCTTTTTAGAAACTATATACCACCTCCCTAAACTGGTTAATAGTGGCATGGAAGATCCATTTGGTGAGTATCACCTACATTTTTCTTAGTAAATGATATTTATGTTTTATCCTTACATCCATTAAAGCTTTGAGAATAAATTGATTTTTTTCATGTTTAGTGTGCTAAGCTCTCTAGTTTATCAGTTCTCAAACCTTTTGCCCTCAGGATCCCTTTATACTCTTAAGTATAATTGAGGGCCTCAAAGAGCTTTGTTTGTATGATTTATATCTATTGATATTTACTATATTACAAATTAAAATAGAGACATTTAAAAATATTAATTCATTTCAAAATAACATTAATAAACCCATTATATGTTACATAAATAAAATTTTTTAATGAAAAATAACTCCCCAAATAAAAAAGAGTAACAAGAAGAGTGGCATTGTTTTACATTTTGCAAATCTCTTTAATGTCTGGTTTAATGAAGACAGCTGGATTCACATACCTGCTTCTGCACTTAATCTGTTTTGTTATCACATACCCTGTAGACTCTGGAGAATTGACTGTTTGGAGCTAATGAGAGTGAAAAGGCAAATAACACTTTTGTACTATAAAAAGTAATTCTGACATTGCTATGAAGCATCTCTAGTAGTTCCTAGACCACACTTTGAGACCTAATGCTCTAGAATGTTAGTTACTTCAAATACAGCAAAGAACCTGTTGGCAAGTTAAAATAATAAGTTTTAAATTCTGTAACAACATGGTTAAGGGAGTGTAAATCTAGATACACAAAGATTTGGTATCTACCTTTTTGACTGAAAAGTCAGTCACTGTGTATTGAACTCTGTTTTCCTATTGACTGCAATTTCAAAGAGAGATACTACGGTCTGGGATAGTTAGTAGGCCATTTTGAACACTTGTGCCTTGGGGTGTTTATTGAAGCTTTATGACAACTATTGATGTTTCTTTAGTATCCGTAGAGTTATATCCGTGCTTTAAAAAGTTTCTCTGTAGGAGAGAAATGGTGTTTCTACCATGTTTTAAAATTCTCTAAGATGAGACATAGCTGCTTTCCAGGCTTTTATTTTATTTTTTATCATTGTGTTCTGAATTCACAGCATTTTATTTATTTATTTATTTTTGGCTGCGTTGGGTCTTCATTGCTGTGCACAGGCTTTCTCTGGTTGCGGCGAGTGGGGGCTAGTTGCGGTGCATAGGCTTTTCACTGCAGTGGCTTCTGTTGTTGCGGAGCACTGACTCTAGGCACGCGGGCTTCAGTAGTTGTGGCTCACGGGCTCTAGAGCGCAGTCTCAGTAGTCATGGCGCACGGGCTTAGTTGCTCCGCGGCATGTGGGATCTTCCCAGGCCAGGGATTGAACCCATGTCCCCTGCATTAGCAGGAGGATTCCTAACCACTGCGCCACCAGGGAAATCCCCAGGCTTTTAAACTATTAAACCACTCACCTTGCCTACATGTTATTGGAAATACTTTTAAAAATTTGTCATGTGGCCATCTAGAAAGCCCTTTGGGGGAAAACTTCACAATTCCAGTGTCATTGCCGTACAGCTTCATTAGAATTGTTGAACCACAGCTGAAACGAGCCTTCTATTATTTTGTAGTTCCCCCCGATACCATTTAGAATTTTAAAAGTAAAGCTGGTGTGTAAAAACTTAAGAAGGAGCCTTTCCATTATCTTAGGTTGCAGGAAACTTTGTAGTTTTTTAGGTTTAACACATTGTATATCCTTAAATTTACATTAATCACTATGCTAATGAGTATGTAAAACATTCTTGTACATTGTTGCATATTGTACCTCCCACCATTAAAAGCATAACAGCCAAAAAAAAAAAAAAAAAACCCACAATTATACACTTGGAAGACTAGTTAGGATGTACTTCCCACTTTATATGCATCAGCAAAAAAAAAGCAACCAGAAAAAGTTTTCCTTGTTTAACCTCAGCATGCTAGAGGCAGGTTTTGTTTTTTGTTTTTAAAGGATAGGTACTTTTATTTTATTTATTTATTTGGCTGCGTTGGGTCTTCGTTGCTGCACGCGGGCTTTCTCTAGTTGTGGTGAGTGGGGGTGGGGAGATGGGGGAGTGGGTTACTCTTTGTTGCAGTGCGCTGGGCTTCTCATTGTGGTGGCTTCTCTTGTGGAGCACGGGCTCCAGGCACGCGGGCTTCAGTAGTTGTTGTGGTGCATGGGTTTAGTTGCTCCACGGCATGTGGGATCTTCCCGGACCAGGGATCGAAGTCGTGTCCCCTGCATTGGCGGGTGGATTCTTAACCACTGCGCCACCAGGGAAGTCCCAAGAGGCAGGTTTTGATTCGAGCATTTTGTGCTTCTTCACCAAATGAGGAAAAGTGTGAATCTCATTTTATGGCAGTGTAACTTGAAGTAGTAGTGTAAAAAGATTCCAAGTTTATATTCTACTCACGCACAGTTACTGTAGATGACTGAAATTAGGCTCTTTGGGCACCTGGTACAAGTAAGTAATCAGATAGCTCAGATTAATAGCTTGTTGTCTTGCTTTGAAAAGACTGTTATTGAAAACCTTGCCACATCAGAATTTCTCCTCTGATTTTAATGACCCTAAATGGCTTCTTTAGGAGTTTGGCTTTTTTCACCCTGTAGTGTACATTGCATCTAGCTCATCAGTGAAATCCTTATTTTGAACACTAGAGGGCAGTCAGTACTTTATTCATAAATTTGCAGTTTCTTTACAAATTAATTCTTAAGGGCGTTATTTATGAACAGTTTGGTGAATCGAGTTGATATAGTTGCCTGGTGACAAATCCTAAAGAACATGTCCATATGATAAACTAGCGTTAACGTATGCCAACTCCAAAGGCTTTTATGGGAAACATTTTTTTTTCTGCTGAGTGACCTTCTACCTCACCTAACTTAAACATAACTTAAATGGAATTTAATCTAATTAATTAAACTTATTATTAAACTAATTAAATTCAACTTAAATTAAATTTAAATATAATTTAAATTTACTAGAGAATACCAAAGGGAAAGTTGCTATGGAAGTTATAGTTGGCTAGTAGTCAGTTGAAATATAAATTAATATGTGCTTTTGATCACTAATATGAGAAAAGGTTTGTCTTCTGTGCTAGTGAGAGGATTTTTTCCTCTTATAGTTTTATTTATTTATTTATTTATTTATTATTTATTTTTGGCTGCATTGGGTCTTTGTTGCTGTGCGTGGGCTTTCTCTAGTTGTGGTGAGCGGGGGCTGCTCTTCGTTGTGGTGCGCGGGCTTCTCATTGCGGTGGCTTCTCTTGTTGCAGAGCACGGGCTCTAGGCGTGCGGGCTTCAGTAGTTGCAGCACAGTGGGCTCAGTAGTTGTGGCGCACAGGCTTAGTTGCTCCGCAGCATGTGGGATCTTCCCGGACCAGGGCTCGAACCCGTGTCCTCTGCACTGGCAGGCGGATTCTTAACCATTGCGCTACGAGGGAAGCCCTTATACTTTATTTTTATTTTTTTAATTTAATTTGGTTATATTCCCTGTGTTGTACAATATATCCTTGTA
The DNA here is from genome assembly GCF_002837175.3 of Physeter macrocephalus. Lineage (NCBI taxonomy): Eukaryota > Metazoa > Chordata > Mammalia > Artiodactyla > Physeteridae > Physeter > Physeter macrocephalus. The sequence continues at coordinate 13,379,522 of NC_041216.1, read as the reverse complement.
GCTTATTTTATACATAATAGTTTGTAGGGTTTTTTTTTAATTGCTCACAAAACATAGATATGATAAGAATCTGGTTTATTGAGTTATGGTCCACTCAGTGTCATTTGACAAGGAAAAGAATTCTAAATGTAAAATGAATTTGTTTCTAAGAACGTGGAGCCCCTGGAAGATGGTTGAGAATTTTGTTACAGTTAGGTTAACTAACAGTTGTGTAGATACATTGGAAAAGAATTATTTATTGCATTCTGAAAATTAAAGTGAGAAATTTTTACCCATCACATTCTAGTGGGACAGACCTAAGGCCTCTAGGACCTTTCTTATATGGACAGATGTTTACACATTTTATTATATAATATTTTAAAATCACATTTGTTAATGCCACCACTGATCTCATCAGAAAAGTGTTTAAATATTGGGAAGTTGGCAGGCTCACTCTAGTGGATATGTTTTCCAAAATTCGAATTTTCTCTTGAAAGCTTGACGTATATCACTGGCAACAAGTACTGTCAGTTTTATTTGTAGTGACAGGCTCCATTGATTTTTGAGAAAATATCTGTGAAATATCTAAGCTTGAACAACATAGTTTGTCATTCAGTCTTTCCAGTAAAAGTGGTATTTCAGGGCTTCCCTGGTGGCGCAGTGGTTGAGAGTCCGCCTGCCGATGCAGGGGACACGGGTTCGTGCCCCGGTCCTGGAGGATCCCACATGCTGCGGAGCGGCTGGGCCCGTGGGCCATGGCCGCTGGGCTTGCGCGTCTGGAGCCTGTGCTCCGCGACGGGAGAGGCTACAGCAGTGAGAGGCCCCGATGCAGGGGAACCGGGTTCGCGCCCCGGTCTGGGAGGATCCCGCATGCCGCGGAGCGGCTGGGCCCGTGGGCCATGGCCGCTGGGCTTGCGCGTCTGGAGCCTGTGCTCCGCGACGGGAGAGGCTACAGCAGTGAGAGGCCCGCGTACCGCAAAAAAAAAAAAAAAAAGTGGTATTTCATGAAACAAACTGGCTAGTTCAGCTTGCAACTCAATTATGCAAGTGCTTTTCCTGAAGGTAACCATTGTACTTACCATTTCATCACGCAAAATAGTCAAAAGACACATAGAGGGCTTGAGATTTATTAAAACTAATAATAGTTTTTACAGCTTTATCAAGGATATTCTTAAATTGGCATTATTTTTAACTGTAATTATGTAGTGGTGAAGATTATGCGTCCTACACAGTTTGGTGCTACTGCCTTGATTTGTGTGAAGTTACCAGCAGTTTTGCTCACCATTGCTTTTGTACCCTCAGTACCAGTGTCAACACGGTGAAAAAGGCAACTAATTCTTTAGTATTATTAAGTATATCATTGTACCTCTTGGGTCCTGAAAGGAGTTTGGGGATACCCAGGCATCAGTGGACCATACCTGCTTCAGTTTCCTAATTTTCAGAGTCTCTTCTGTGGAAGTCATGGACAGAGTCAAGACTTAGTCCTGGAAATTGTTTTGGGCAGGGCTTCAATCTTGAACACTTGGCAGAAGTATGGTGAGAGGGAGTGGGCTGCTCTATCGTCTCTCCTAAGTTGATCATGACCTACCTGAAGCTTTTAGGAATAAGTTAAAGAACACTTCTGTGGGTGAAATGAGTGTTCTGAGCTCATTAGGCAGCTCAGTATTTTGAGAAGAAATTCACCAGCATTTAGTCAAGATGAGGTCACCTGGGCACTATCTTCTTATCTTTAAAAAGAGAGTAAACGGCAGCAGAGATCTTGGTGACAATAGCCTTAAGTATGTCTCTTGAGTCACACTGCTCCAATATGGACAGGTGTCCCCCTGTGTGTGGTACACAGCTGTCATCCTGGGGTATTCTTATTCACCTGGGAACTCTGCTTCTCTCCTGTGTTGGCTCTTTTGTTTCCTAAATCCCATGTCTTCTTTCTTTCTTTTTCTAAAAAATATTTATTTATTTATTTTTGGCTCCGTCAGGTCTTATTTGTGGCGCTCAAGCTTAGTTGCCCCACAGCATGTGGGATCTTAGTTCCCCGACCAGGGATCAAACCCGCATCCCCTGCTTTGGAAGGTGGATTCCTAACCACTGGACCACCAGGGAACTCCCTCTTCTTCTTTCTTGATTGCCAATAGCTGCTTGATGATGGACTCCTGAAATAGTTCTCTAATTTTCATCTCTTTTTTTCTTTAGCTCTACTTCCTGAAAGATTTCTTCATCTTTATATTCTATTAAATTTTTCTTTTTTACTATTAACGTTTTTTAATTTCTAGGTTTTTTTTTTAAGATTTTTTTTTTTGATGTGGACCATTTTTAAAGTCTTTATTGAATTTGTTACAATATTACTTCTGCTTTATGTTTTGGTTTTTTGGCCTCAAGGGTTGCCCCACAGCATGTGGGATCTTAGTTCCCCGACCAGGGATCAAACCCGCATCCCCTGCTTTGGAAGGTGGATTCCTAACCACTGGACCACCAGGGAACTCCCTCTTCTTCTTTCTTGATTGCCAATAGCTGCTTGATGATGGACTCCTGAAATAGTTCTCTAATTTTCATCTCTTTTTTTCTTTAGCTCTACTTCCTGAAAGATTTCTTCATCTTTATATTCTATTAAATTTTTCTTTTTTACTATTAACGTTTTTTAATTTCTAGGTTTTTTTTTTAAGATTTTTTTTTTTGATGTGGACCATTTTTAAAGTCTTTATTGAATTTGTTACAATATTACTTCTGCTTTATGTTTTGGTTTTTTGGCCTCAAGGCATGTGGGATCTTAGCTCCCTGACCAGGGATCAAACCCACACCCCCTGCATTGGAAGGCCAAGTCTTAACCACTGGACCGCCAGGGAAGTCCCTAGGAGGTCTTTTTTATTCTCTGAATATTTCTTTCATAATATTCTTTATTGTTTCAACAGATTTACTTTGTCCTGCATAGGCTCTTTTCCCCCAAAGTTGTTTTCCTTTGTTTTGATCTCTCTTATGTAAGAGTTTTCCTCTGAAGTCTAGTGATAATTAGCTGTCTGCTTGTGATTAAGAGTGGTGAGCTTTAAATTAGAAGCTTTAAATGCATAGGCTGGTTGCCTTTGGGCCTTACTATAGTGTGAGCTTCTTGTCCCTATTGTTGAGGAACATGTCTGTTATCAAAATCAGGGTTCAAGGGGCGGAGTCTTCTCATCACTGGATGGTAAAGGGTGATGAAGACTGGGCGGGTTGCTGCATTCAGTATTCATTATGTTCACTCAATTCCCCTCAGGTTTTCATGCTCTGTTCCCACCGTCAACCGCCATTTGAGTCCCCCAGTCCAGAGACCATTTGTTTTATCCTTTCCAGAAAACAGGCCTCCAGAATTTTGCCAGGGTTGGTATGGGACAGACATTCAAGGTCATGGAGTGGGGAAGGTGGTAAAGGAATCAAACAGCTTTTACCCTGATTCTCCTTATTTTATTCCCTTTCCTTTCAAAGGGACCTGGTAGAATACAGTGAAAGTATTCATTGTTAATTTATACTGGTATAAGCTACTAGTTTTTTTTTTTTAAGTAAGGGCTACACTGTACGTAAGTGCTGGGGGAAGGCAGGGTCCAGAGAAAATATGTATACATTTTAAGCTACTGTGATGCTTCACACCCTGCTACTTTTTAAAATGGCTTATTCCTGCTTCTGCTTTCTTTCTTCCTTCCTTCTCAAATGTTTATGGGTTAACAGCCATTCTCTCTGGAGCACGCCCAGGAAAAGGGACTGAAACCCTGGCATATGAAACTTCTTCTAAAAGGTTTTTTGGGGTAGGAGAGGATCTGTATATACTAAATTGCCTTCTCAAAATGTTTTAAATTTTCTAACAACTTCATTAAGTTTCTATATACCCTCCCTTCCACAGAAGAGAGCACAGTTTGTTGAAAAAAAATTTTTTGGTTGTGTTTGATGAAATAATTATTTAATGAGATAGATTGTTGGTGTGAAGCCTGAATTTAGCTAGGTACAAAGGCTTTATTCATATGCATGGTATTCTGGGAACAGATTAAACAGATTTAACAAGGTAATATCGCCTTTAGATTAGAATTTGTATCACATAGGAAGTATGAGAATCAGTTTGTTGAAGTGGAAAACAGAAGCCATATCCTAAACAAATAAAGTCAGTTGTTTTCTTCCTATTCTGAATCTGAATTTATAAATCATTATAATGTTTTAAAGGGGGTTTTCCTAACCTTTCAAGAACATTTGTTAAGGAACCATGCTCAAGACTAATGCATTTCACGGGAAAATTTTTTGTGATGTTATCATGTTGTTAGCACTTGAAGCTCAAAATATGCTAATAACACAGCCCTTCCCTCCCTTCTCTTTAAGAATGAAGGCAAAATATGAACTTAATTAGTTTTGAGATTCTTAAGGTGTAGGAGATAAATTCCTCTGGAATTAAACAATGCCAAAAATGATGTTACTTCTATTTTTTTCCCTGTGGTGTTCAGTAGAAATTTAATATAGCATTATTATACATATATTAAATATCTTCTGTCATCTTATTTCCTGATAAGAGTATAACTTACGAGGGGCAAGATCTTTTTACTGTTATATCCTACTGCTCAATAGGAGGCAATATTTGTATGTATTTCTTATAGTGGTTTTAAATTTTCTGCATAAGATAGAATTAACAATCTTAAGGGAAATAGAGTGCATAGAACACCAGTTTATAGTAGAACACTATGAACTTTAATAGCACAGATGCCCTATAATTATTTTTTTCTGTCAGTAGAAAAATATGAGCCATCTTTGTAGTCATGCAAGCCTGAAAAGTAGTGATGCTAACATTCTGGACCATCTCCCATATCGTCTCACCACTTTTCATCACTTCTGATTGCTACTTACTCCCTAGAAAATCATAGAAAGTATGATAGGTGGACTAAATGTGTAGATGATTTTCCATCTGAATTTATTTCTGCATACTGAGCCCTTCATCAATGTGTCTTGGACAGGGATTTCCCTGGTGGTCCAGTGGGTAAGACTCACGCTCCCAATGCAAGGGGCTGGGGATCAAGCGCTGGTCAGGGAACTAGATCCTGCATGCATGCCGCAACTAAGAGTCCGCATGCCACAACTAAGACCCAGCACAGCCAAAATAAATAAATATATATATATTTTAAAATGTGTCTTGGACACTACATAGGCAATGATTATAAGAATGAAAATTAAAAGGGAGGGATAGTGGGAATTCCCTGGTGGTCCAGTGGTTAGGACTCTGAGGTTTTGCTACCATAGGCCTGAGTTCAATCCCTGATCAGGGAACTAAGTAAGATACCCACTAGCTGCGCAGCACGGCAAAAAAAAAAAAAAAAAAAGGAAGGATAGACGGTTTTCACTTATCGTTTTGTATCTTCCTGTATGGTTTGCATTTTCATCTATATACATGTATTACTTTTGGTTTTTTAAATGTAAAAATGGATTTTATCTGGATTGTAGCGTTATGGGCATTTTAGTTCCTTCTTTGTATTCCTCAGTGTCAAAAATTAAAATATGTAAAATAATTTCTTGAAGGAGGTAAAAGAGAATAAAAGGGTACTGTTAAAGGGTATTAAAGATTATCATGGTCATTCTACATTCACAGCTTACCTGCTACACCTAAAATTACCACTTTACATCTCTACTTAATAATGTGTCCTTTTAAATATATATAGGTTTTATTCTTCCTATGAACTGTCAATAGATTCAGCCTACCCTACCAAACTCCATCATAGCTGACTTGTTCCTCATCCATTCATTTGTTCAGTAAACACTAAGCAAAATCAGCAAAGCAGTATATCCTAACAGTTAAGCCCTCAGGCTCTGGAGGAAGCAAACTTGAGTTCAGATCCCAGTTCTGCCACTTCTTGGCTGTGTCCTTTTGGGCAAGACAGTTACTCTCTAATCTTCAGTTTATCCATAATGTACAGATATGGATTTTACCTTTCCCACAAGGTTGCTATAAAAATTAAATGGGGACTTCCCTGGTGGCACAGTGGTTAAGAATCTGCCTGCTTGGGACTTCCCTGGTGGCACAGTGGTTGAGAATCCGCCTGCAAATGCAGGGGACACGGGTTTGAGCCCTGGTCCCGGAAGATCCCACATGCCACGGAGCAACTAAGCCCGTACACCACAACTACTGAGCCTGCTCTCTAGAGCCCGCGTGCCACAACTACTGAAGCCCGCATGCCTAGAGCCTGAGCTCTGCAACAAGAGAAGCTACCGCAATGAGAAGCCCATGCACCACAACAAAGAGTAGCCCCCGCTCACCGCAACTAGAGAAAGCCCACGTGCAGCAACGAAGACCCAAAAACAGACCCAATGCAGCCATAAATCAATAAATCAATAAATGAATCAATAAATCAATAAATAAAATTTTAAAAAGGAAAGAAAAAAGAATGTGCCTGCCATGCAGGGGACACGGGTTTGAGCCCTGGTCTGGGAAGATCCCACGTGCTGCGGAGCACCTAAGCCCGTGTGCCACAAATACTGAGCCTATGCTCTAGAGCCCGCGAGCCACAACTACTGAAGCCTGCACGCCTAGAGCCCATGCTCCATAACAAGAGAATCCACCGCAAAAAGAACACACCGCAATGAAGAGTAGCCCCTGCTCGCCACAACTAAAGCCCTCATGCAGCAATGAAGACCTGACGCAGCCAAAAATAAATAAATAAATAAATAAAATTTTTAAAAAGAATTAAATGAATTAGTACATATAGTGTGCTTAGCATTGTAACCACATAGTGAACATACAGTAGCTGTAATATTCTTATTAATTATAATCACTAATAAGATGTAATCTCTGTTCTTATGGAGCTTTCGGTCTGTGTTAAGCAGTTACAAGGTGCTCCTTAGAATTCCTTTTTAAAAAAAATAAGTCAGGTTAATTGAGATACAATTTATATACAACAAAATTTACCCTTTTTAAGTATATAATAGTTCTTTTTTTTGACAGACATGTAAAATCACATAACTACCACCGCAATCAAGATGTAGAGTACTTCCTTCCATACCAAAAGTTCCCTGCTTACCTTTTATAATCAGAATTATACAATATGTAGCCTTTTGTCTGGTTTTTCACTTAGCATAAAGCTGTCAAGATTCATACATGTTGTTGCACGTATCAGTAGTTCATTCCTTTCATGCCTTTTTTTTCATATTTTTTTTTATTTTTTAGCAGATCTTTATTGGAGTATAATTGCTTCACAATACTGTGTTAGTTTCTGTTGCATAACAAAGTGAATCAGCCATATGCATACACATGTCCCCATATCCCCTCCCTCTTGAGCCTCCCTCCCATCCTCCCTATCCCACCCCTCTAGGTCATCGCAAAGCACCAAGCCAATCTCCCTGTGCTGTGCTGCTGCTTTCCACCAGCCAACTTATTCTACATTTGGTAGTGTATATATGTCGATGCTACTCTCACTTCGCCCCAGCTTCCACCTCCCACCCCATGTCCTCAAGTCCATTTTATATGTCTACCTCTTTATTCCTGTCCTGCAACTAGGTTCATCAGTACCATTTTTTTTTTTTTTTTTTAGATTCCATATATATGTGTTAGCATATGGTATTTGTTTTTCTCTTTCTGACTTACTTCACTCTGTATGACAGACTCTGGGTCCATCCACCTCACTACAAATAACTCAATTTCGTTTCTTTTTATGACTGAGTAATATTCCATTGTATATATGTGCCACATCTTTATCCATTCATCTGTCGATGAACATTTAGGTTGGTTCCATGTCCTGGGTATTGCAAATAGTGCTGCAATGTACATTGTGGTACATGTCTCTTTTTTTTTTTATTTACTTATTTTATTTATTGATTTTTGGCTGTGTTGGGTCTTCATTGCTATGCACAAGCTTTCTCTAGTTGCGGCGAGTGGGGGCTACTCTTCGTTGTGGTGCACAGGCTTCTCATTGCAGTGGCTTCTCTTGCTGCGGAGCTCGGGCTCTAGGCGCGTGGGCTTCATTAGTTGTGGCACGCGGGCTCAGTAGTTGTGGCTCACGGGCTCTAGAGCACAGGCCCAGTAGCTGTGGCACACGGACTTAGTTGCTCCGCAGCATGTGGGATCTTCCCGGACCAGGAAGGGCTCGAACCCGTGTCCCCTGCATTGGCAGGTTCTTACCTAACCACTGTCCAGGGAAGTCCCTGCATTTTCAATATCCTGTGCCTTTACTGTGTGTTTGCTTTTCCTGGTGAGCTTTTCCATTCGTAATTTTCTTGTTTCTAGTTGCAGCCTTTTCTTTTCTGCCTAGAGAAGTTCCTTGAGCATTTGTTGCAAAGCTGGCCTGGTGGTGCTGCATTCTCTTAGCTTTTGCTTGTCTGTAAAGTTTTTGATTTCTCCATTGAATCTGAATGAGAGCTTTGCTGGGTAGAGCATTCTTGGTTGTAGGTTCTTCCCTTTCATCACCTTAAATGTATCATGCCACTCCCTTCTGGCCTGCAGAGTTTCTGCTGAAAAGTCAGCTGATAGCCTTATGGGAATTCCCTTGTATGTTATTTGTTGCTTTTCCCTTGTTGCTTTTAACATTTTTTC
>NC_041216.1:13365666-13366386 GCF_002837175.3 Physeter macrocephalus | reverse complement strand
TGTTTTTTTGATATTGAGCTCCATGAGCTGTTTGTATATTTTGGAGATTAATCCTTTGTCTGTTGTTTCATTTGCAAATATTTTCTTCCATCCTGAGGGTTGTCTTTTTGTCTTGTTTATGGTTTCCTTTGCTGTGCAAAAGCTTTTAAGTTTAATTTTCCAGAATGTCATAAAGTTGGAATCATACAGTAGCTTTTTCATACATAGCTTTTTCAGATTGACTTCTATCACTTAGTAGTATGCATTTAAGGTTCCTCCATGTCTTTTCATGGCTTCATAGCTCTTTTCTTTTTAGCACTGAAAAATATTCCACTGTTTGGATGTATCATGGCTTATTTTTCCTTTACCTACTGAAGAGCATCTTGGTTGCTTCCAAATTATGGCAGTTATGAATAAAGTTGCTATAAACATCTGTGTGTAGGTTTTGTGTGGATGTAAGTTTTCAATCATTTGGGTAAATACCAAGGGGTACAGTTGTTGGAATGTATGGTAAGTTTTTTAAGAAACTGCCATATTGTCTTCCTGAGTGGCTGTACTATTTGGTATTCCCATCAGCAATGAATGAGAGCTCCTATTGCTTCAGCATTTGGTGCTGTCAGTATTTTGGATTTTGGCCATTCTAATAGGTGTATAGAGGTATCTCATTGTGGTTTTTTTCTTTTTTTCTTTTTTTTTTTTGCGGTACGCGGGCCTCTCACTGTTGTGGCCTCTCCCATTGCG
>NC_041216.1:13338083-13365071 GCF_002837175.3 Physeter macrocephalus | reverse complement strand
GCGGAGCAAGGCTCCGGACGCGCAGGCTCAGCGGCCATGGCCCACGGGCCCAGCCACTCCGCGGCACGTGGGATCCTCCCGGACTGGGGCACGAACCCGTGTCCCCTGCATCGGCAGGCAGACTCCCAACCACTGCACCACCAGCGAAGCCCTCATTGTGGTTTTAATATGCAGTTTCCTCATGACTAATAATATTGAGTAACTTTTCATGTGTTTATTTGACATCCATATCTTTTCTCTGATGAAATGTCTGTTCAGATCTTGATCTTTTTAAAAATTGGCTTATTTTCTTATTATTGAGTTATGAGAGTTTATTACATGGTCCACATACAAGTTCTTTATAAGTGTTACTACACAAATGTTTGTTACCCAGCCTGTGGTTTGTCTTATTAGCAGACGTTTTTAATTGATGAAGTCCAATTTTTTCTTTTTTGGTTAGTGTTCCTTCTAAGAAATCTTTGTTTAACTCAAGGTCAGAAAGATATTTTTTTTTTCCTTCAATGATACAAATAGGTGGAGAAATATACCATGTTCTTGGATTGGAAGAATGAACATTGTGAAAATGACTCTACTACCCAAAGCAATCTACAGATTCAATGCAATCCCTATCAAACTACCACTGGCATTTTTTACAGAACTAGAACAAAAAATTTCACAATTTGTATGGAAACACATAAGAACAAGCTCAATTCCCACCTCCTCCGTAAAGCCCTCCAGGACTACCCTCTGTTGATTCTTTTCCCTCTGAGATCCTAGAGCACGCTATACCAACCAGTTTTCAGGGGGAAATTCTTTGCCTCTCCTCCTGTGTGTTCATCTTTTCTCTCCAACTCGACTATAGCGTTCTTGAACGGAAATCAGTATTACCGAGTGACTGAATATACTTTTCACGAGTAAGAAAATCAACTTAGGATTTTTTAACTTTACAGTAATGCGAAAGCAATACGCATTCAGTAGAAACTACTTCGACTTTTGAATTTTGAGCTTTCCTCGGGCCCACCGTATGGGGAAAGACACTTCCTCCTGATGCTGGGTGGCAAAGCCCCAGCTCCCCACCAGCCACGCGACCACACCAGGAGACAGCGGATAGATGCAACCACCACGGACCCAGACAAGCACTCTGCTTGTCAGTACAGTAGTCAATAAATTACACGAGATGGTCAGCACTTTATTAAAAAATAGTCCTTGCATTAGATGATTTTGCCCAACTATAGGCTAACCTAGGTGTTCTGAGTGCACTGAATGTAGGTGAAGCTAAGCAGTGATGTTTGACACGTCAGGTGTATTAAATGCATTTTCAATTTATGATATTTTCAACTTACCATGGGTTTACTGGGACGTAACCCCATGGTAAGTTGAGGAAGATCTGTACAACAGAAGCAGCAGCCAAGGAACCAGTAGGAGAAATAATGGTTTTTATTTAAAGACAGTCACGGCATGGAAGCAACCTAAGTGTCCATCAACAGATGAATGGATAAAGAAGATGTGGCACATATATACAATGGAATATTACTCAGCCATAAAAAGAAATGAAACTGAGTTATTTGTAATGAGGTGGATAGACCTGGAGTCTGTCATACAGAGTGAAGTAAGTCAGAAGGAGAAAAACAAATACCGTATGCTAACACATATATATGTAATCTAAGAAAAAAAATGTCATGAAGAGATTAGTGGTAGGATGGGAATAAAACACAGACCTACTAGAGCATGGACTTGAGGACGTGGGGAGGGGGAAGGGTAAGCTGTGATGAAGTGAGAGAGTGGCAGGGACATATATGCACTACCAAATGTAAATTAGATAGCTAGTGGGAAGCTGCCGCATAGCACAGGGAGATCACCTCTGTGCTTTGTGACCATGAGAGGGGTGGGATAGGGAGGGTGGGAGGGAGGGAGACACAAGAGGGAAGAGATATGGGAACATATGTATATGTATAACTGATTCACTTTGTTGTAAAGGAGAAACTAACACACTATTGTAAAACAGTTATACTCCAATAAAGATGTTAAAAAAAAAAAATAAAACAATAAAAAAAAAAAAAAAGATGTTTTATCTTTTTAGGTTTTACATTTAGGGCAATGATTCTTTTCGAGTTAACTTTTGTATATGGTATGAAGTTGAAAATATTCTCCTTTGTCCACTGAATACTTTGACACCTTTATTAATAAATTCCTGATTAAATAGGTAATTTTCTAGGGAAATATAATTTACTAAAGTGACTCAAGACATGAAAATCCCATATAGACTAACAGGCATGGTCGAAATGTTAAAATGTATCTAAGCCCAGTGAGTTGTTTTTTTGTTTGTTTTTCTTTTTTTTTTTTTTGGCTGTGTTGGGTCTTAGTTGCAGCACACGGGATCTTTGTTGAGGCATTCGCTATCCTTTGTTGCAGCACGCAGGCTCTTCATTGCGGTTCATAGGCCTCTCTCTAGTTGTGGTGGTGGGTTTTCTCTCTCTAGTAGTGGCACGCAGGCTCCAGGGTGCATGGGCTCTGTAGTTTGTGGCACATGGGCTCTCTCGTTGAGGCGCGTGAGCTCAGTAGTTGTGGCACGTGGGCTTAGTTGCTCTGCGGCATGTGGGATCTTAGTTCCCCACCAGGGATCAAACCCGTGTCCCCTGCATTGAAAGGCGTATTCTTTACCACTGGACCACTAGGGAAGTCCCCCAGTGAGTCTTATGGACAGTTTCATTAATAGTTTGAAGAAGCAGATAATTATAATGCTGTATCACACACTGTAGAGAAAAAGAAAGTACACCCATTTGTTTTATAAAATTAGCAAAATCTTGATAACTGAGAGCTGACAAAGATAGTGCAAAAAGAAAATTGAAATTTGTCCTATCTCACTTAATGAATATAGTTATAGAAAGTCTGTATAAAGTACTTGCAGATTAAATTCAACAAGTCATTATTACATTTTTTTCTGATTTCAAAAACAATACATATTTCCTCCAGAAAATATAAAGTGGTGTAAAGTAGAAAAATTTAAGTCACACTTGATCTTTCCACCCTGTGGTAACTACTGATAATATTTTGATATATTTACTTCCATGTATTTTTCCAGAGCAGTTATCTATATAGTTATAGATAACTATATTACTATATCTATATTGTTATTTTAACATACTGATTAGAACTGCTTCTTTCCCCATTGGATATGTCAGATCTCTCAGTATATTAGAAGAATATAACCAAGAGGAATTCTTTCAAGATCTAAGTATTATATTAAGAAAACTATAAATAATAACACATTAGTACATTGATAAGTCAAAAGAACAGGAGGAAAACGATATGCTTATCTCTACTGATCACAAAAATTTTTGATAAAATTCAACTATTCCACTCAAAGCTTTTATTACACTAAGAATAGGATAATTTATTTTTATTCTAAAATACTTAAATAATAACAAGCACCTATATTTTCTACTCAATTGATTTTAAAATTAGTAACATTAGGGCATATTTATAAAAGTTAGTTACAATCTCCTTTGAGTACTACTCTCCAGTGACAACCCATAACATGAATGTTGTGTATATCCTTTTTTTTTTTTTTTTTTTTTAAGCAGAGGTCTTCTTAGAAGCCCATGTGATTTAAATTTATTTATTTATTTATTTATTTATGGCTGTGTTGGGTCTTTGTTTCTGTGTGAGGGCTTTCTCTAGTTGTGGCGAGCGGGGGCCACTCTTCATCGCGGTGCACGGGCCTCTCACTATCGCGGCCTCTCTTGTTGCGGAGCACAGGCTCCAGACGTGCAGGCTCAGTGGTTGTGGCTCATGGGCCCAGTTGCTCTGCAGCATGTGGGATCTTCCCAGACCAGGGCTGGAACCTGTGTCCCCTGCATTGGCAGGCAGATTCTCAACCACTGTGCCACCAGGGAAGCCCGTGTATATCCTTTTAGTTCATTTTTTTCTTTTATAATATGCTTACATAATCCTTTAATAAGATAAAGAATAGCTATCTGAAACCAAGAGACACTAGCACACTTACCAGTGAAATACTGAAGAAATGTCCACTAGAGCAAGAACAAGACAAGAATGCCCACTGTTACTTTATTTAACATTATTTTGGGGGTTCTTAGTGCAGTAAGATGAGCAATCATTAGAGGTATGTTTCCAATAACGAACAAAATAAGTACATAGTTGTTGGCTAATATTATTCTCTCTTCAGAAAAATATTCCCAAAAGAATCAACTGAAAAAGAATTCAGTAACATTGCTGATAAATGCAAACTAAATGTTCAAAAATGAATCATTAAAATTTTTATATATATTAGAATAAATTATATCTAAAAAACTAAGGAGATTAAAAGTATTTACAACAACCAAAATTATAAAATACCTATGAATGGTCTTAATAAGAAAAGTACATAACTTATAAAACTAGAAATTTGCTATCATAGATAAGTAAATAAAGGCATTACATCAAGAAATAAGAAAATTTACTAGTGTCCATCTACCCAATTTACCTAAAGAAATAACCTTGATAAACAGCAGTATGCACAGCACAGTGTATTGGCATATTCAGATTTAAAAGTGTGTATTATTTTTATTAAAGAAAAGAAAACTTTAAAGTTCTTGAAATTTTTATGGTTTAATAGTAAGTGATGAGTGGGACTTCCTTTCCGGTCCAGTGGTTAAGACTCTGCACTGTTGCAGGGGGCACGGGTTCAATCCCTGGTTTGGGAACTAAGATCCCTCAAGCCCCATGGCACGGCCAAAATAAAAATATAAATAAATGTTTTTCTTCAACTTTACTTCAAATTCAGGGTAAGTATGATCAGTGGGATTTAAAAGTTGGTAATAAAACTTTGTATGAACATTTCCCATTAGGCAGGGGACCATTAGTTTCAGAACAACCTCAGTGGTTGGCTTCTTGGGCCTGTAGAGTTCTATCATACTAAAAATGGCCTTTCACGATAGAGCTTTGACTTGATTCAAAGGCAGGATAGGTTTTACAAGATTGCAACATGAAACATCAGTGGAGTCCAAAACACGCACAGATGTGCACACACATACACACCCAGTAATGGAGGCTTCCATTAAAAGAGGGGGATAGTAGTATAATGGACTATCTTGTAGAATGATGTTGATGGCCTTCAGTTCCTCATTGAAGATGTGTGTGTGTGTGTGTGTGTGTGTGTGGAGGCTTCCATTAAAAGAGGGGGATAGTAGTATAATGGACTATCTTGTAGAATGATGTTGATGGCCTTCAGTTCCTCATTGAAGATGTGTGTGTGTGTGTGTGTGTATGTGTTTAATATTTATTTATTCTGGCTGCGTCAGATCTTAGTTGCGGCATGCAGGATCTTCGTTGAGGCATACAGGCTCTTAGGCATGGTTTGCAGACTTCTTGGTTGCGGTATGCAGATTCTTAGCTGTGGCATGCAAACTCTTTAGTTGCATCATGCGTGCAGGATCTAGTTCCCCGACCAGGGATCGAACCCAGGCCCCCTGCATTGGGAGCGCTGAGTCTTAACCCAGTGGACCACCAGGGAAGTCCCAAAGATTTGTGTTTTGTTTTTTCCTCATCAAACTAGTGTGTGTATCTCTTGGTTGCCAGAGTGATATCGTATCAGATTGCAGTCTGTAGCTACAGCTTTCTTTTTTTTCACTGCATGAGAATATTAAATAAATACTACATTTTACTTGACTATTTAAACATTATCATCGGCAGGCAGACTCTCAACCACTGCGCCACCAGGGAAGCCCAGATTTAGGTTTCTTTTGATGATTGTGTATCTTCTGTTTTTCTTCTTTGATCTCCCAAAATAATTTAAATGGTGTAAAGCAGATGGGTCTAGCAGCTTTATTTTGTCCATTTTATACCCCGCCCCCCACCCCAGGTCAGTCTTTTCCCTCTTCAGCATAGAGCTGGATAATCAAAGGGCTTGAATAGCAATAACCTGTAGGAATTATGTCTTAAATAGTAAAAGAGAAAAGTGGCACCAAAGAAAAGACATTCTTGCTGGGGTGAAGCGCTTTGGTGTGTGCTTGTTACTTCTAGTTATAATCTCATAATGCATCCAGGGCCAGTAGCTTAACATTGGTTACAGTGAAGTCCAGTTGGTTTTGCTTGATAATTTATTGTCATACTCACTAAATACCCTAACCAATCAAAAGGGGGAAAAAGAGGTTGGATGGGTGATTGGCTGGCTGAGTGATTCATTAAGTCATTTAATAAATTTTCCTAGGCACATTGCCCTAGCTGCCCTGAAGGACAAAAAAAAAAACAAACAAACAAAAGAATAAGATATACTTTCACCAAATGACCCAACAATCCCACTACTGGGTATATACCCAGAGAAAACTATAATTAAAAGAAACACATGCACCCCAATGTTCATAGCAGCACTGTTTACAATAGCTAGGACATGGAAGCAACCTAAATGTCCATCAACAGAGGAATGGATAAAGAAGATGTGGTGCATATATAAATGGAATGTTACTCAGCCATAAAAAGGAATAAAATTGGGTCATTTGTAGAGACGTGGATGGACGTAGAGAGTGTCATACGGAGTGAAGTAAGTCAGAAAGAGAAAAGCAAATATCGTATAATAAGGCATATGTGTGGAATCTAGAAAAATGGTATAGGTGATCTTATTTGCAAAGCAGAAGTAGAGACATAGACGTAGAGAACAAATGTATGGATACCAAGGGAGAAAGCGGTGGGGAGGCAGGAATTGGGAGACTGGGATTGACAAATATACATTATTGATGCTATGTATAAAATGGACAACTGATGGGAACATACTGTATAGCACAGGGAACTCTACCTAATGCACTGTGGTAACCTAAATGGGAGGGAAGTCCAAAAGGGATGGGATATCTGTATGTGTGGCTGATTCATTTTGTTGTGCAGTGGAGGCTAACAGAATATTGTAAAGCAGCCGTACTCCAATAAAAATTAATTTTAAATAAAGAATAAGATATAGATATGGTTTCATCACTCAGAGAGGAGATTAAAAGCTATTAATGCTAGGCAGAATGAATAAGTGTTTTTATACAGATAAAAATAATTGTGTTATTGGAATTTCATGCCATGTTATTCAACATGACTTGTACTTAAGGAAATTATTAAAACAAAACTTGCTTTATAGCATCTATATTGCCTTTTCTATATCTGTGTTGTTTGAACAGTTTAATACTGATGACTTTAAGTAGAGTTTTTTTGTTTTAATTGTTTTTGTCTCATATCTAACAGGAAAATTTGGTGAACATGGAGAAATAGGAAAAACTAGGGGCTCCTAAGTACCTTAGGGAGTATGGATAGACAGTACCTGGTGGTGAAGCACACTTGTACATTGCTAATAATGATTGCTCCCAGTAGCATACATGTGGATTAAAGATGTAAACCTGTGCTTCAGTAATTTGGGTTTCTCATGCAGTATTGGGGCTGAAGTATTTTTGTTCTAGATTTGGTTTGAGGAATAGTAGAAATGTCTGTATCCCATATAGCCAACTTTTCTTGATTCTAGACCTTTCATTTATTTTCTAAGTAATTCCTTTAAAAATTGATTTTGAGATAAGAAACATCATTCTTTTTGGTAGTCATACTGGAAATATCCGGGGTAAGCTAAGAGAACAAATTGTTGGTGTTTTTAATTTTAACATTGTCATTTTGGGCAATTCACATAACTGTTCTGTACCTGAATTTTACTTTTGTTAAAGTACTACCTCCTAAAGTTTTCATAAGGTTAAAAATAAATGTTCTTATCTAAACACCTAGGAGGTATTGTGTGAATTCAAAGTCCATTTCGTAGTACAAACTATCTTATAGTAGTTGGGAGTGGAAATTCACATCCAGATTACTTAGATATGAACCTTAGCTTTGCCGTTTATTAGCTATGAACTCCTTGGACAGGTTTACCCCTGGGTGACTTAGTTTCCTCAACTACTAAATGGGGATAATAAATGGTATCCTTCTTATAGCCTTGCTGTAAGAATTAGACAAAACAAAACACTTAGAATAGTCCCTGGCATTATAATACATGGTCGATTAATGTTAGCTATTATTATCCATAGAGAATGGGGAGAAGGAATGCATAGGAAGTTGAACTTAATTTACCTTTCTAAGCTTTAGCTTTCTTTTTCATCAGATCTTTTGTTAGAGATGTTCATCTGTAACAGTAAATCATTTTGAGTTTAGTATTATTTTCTTTATGTTTTGATTTTTTTGATGGAAACTTTTACCATTTAATGAAATGATCAGAAACCAGAAAACAGGAATGAAGGAAAGAAGAAGCAGAGACCAGAAATCAGCTTTGAGTGATTAAAAACTGGTGGTGCTACTTTAGTCCTTTTGTTTATCTTAGGAACTAGAAGAAAAGTGGAGCTATTTTTTTAATCAGTTTTTTATAAGTCTAAAAGCAGCAGTAATTAAAAGATTATGTCACTGTAAGCATCTATGGAAGTGAATTTATAGTAACATGTAACCCATAGCTAAGTTAGCAAGATAATCTCAATTATATCTGTCTTTTTCTTTCCTGTTTGTCATGAAACTGTTCAGTGATTTATTATAATATGTTCAGTACCTACAGGCCTGGCATGTTTCCCAAAACAAATACTCCATAACCTGAAAGGGACACTTAACAAGCTAAACTAGTGAAGGATCTTACTTTCCCTTTGCCTCCCTCCATTTTTTTTTTTTTGCGGTACTCGGGCCTCTCACTGTTGTGGCCTCTCCCGTTGCGGAGCACAGGCTCCGGACGCGCAGGCTCAGCAGCCATGGCTCACGGGCCCAGCCGCTGCGCGGCATGTGGGACCTTCCCGGACCGGGGCACGAACCCTTGTCCCCTGCATCGGCAGGCGGACTCTCAACCACTGCGCCACCAGGGAAGCGCCTGCCTCCCTCCATTTAAAAAAATATTTATTGAATGCCTTCTATGTGCTGAGAAGTATGTTACTAGCTGAGGATATAAAGACAATTTCTGTTCAAAGAATGCAGGAGAGACAAATAAGTAAGTAGATAATTTTAACAAAAGTGATTTATACCCCTATATGTAGAGGTATATACAGGGTGACTTCGGAGTACTGAAGGGGTGCATAATTCAGTCTTAATTATAGAAAGGTAGATGTTCAAGGAGGGATTCCTAGAGGAAGTGAAACATAAACTGAATTTTGAAGGAGTGGGAGTTAGCCAGATTAAGGAATGGAGGGAGAGGACATTTTAGGCAGCTAGAAGAGCAGATGCATAGATAGATAGACCTGGGCAAATATATCGTCGTTTAAGAATTCCAAGTGGTTTGGAATAGGACTAAGACAGCAGGCATGGGAGAGTGGTGAGAGAAAAGGTTAGACAGAAAGATAGGCATTAGCGCAGCAACATGGATGGACCTAGAGATTGTCATACTGAGTGAAGTAAGACACACAGAGAAAGACAAATATTTGATATCACTTATATGTGGAATCTAAAAAAATGGTACAAATGAACTTATTTACAAAAGAGAAAGAGAGTCACAGATGTAGAAAACAAACTTATGGTTACCAAGAGGGAAGGGGGGGAGGGATAAACTGGGAGATTGGGATTGACATATACACACTGCTGTATATAAAATAACTAATAAGAACCTACTGTATAACACTGGGAACTCTACTCAATACTCTGTAATGGCCTGTATGGGAAAAGAATCTAAAAAAGAGTGGATATATGTATACGTATAACTGATTCACTTTGCTGTATACCTGAAACTAACGCAACAGTGTAAATCAACTATACTCCAGTAAAAATTAAACAAAAAAAAAAGAGAAAGAAAGATAGACATTGGGCCAGGTCTTGAAGGAATTTTAATAAGCTGTGAAGAGCACTGTCAGATTTGTGTTTTTGTAAAGGTCATGGTGGTACCACTGTTGAGAATAGATCAGAAAGGGACAAAACTGGAGTCAGGTAAGAAGGAAATTATTACTGTCCCAAACACACATAAAAGGATGTCACATTTGAAAGCTGTGATCCACAAATAAATTCTGCCAGACTGGGATTTATAAAATTGTTTAAAGATATAGAAGACTTTTTGTCCCAAGTTAATAAATCCCAGGAGAATCATTTTAGCCCTTTATCTTTTTTTCTTTTCATTCACAATAAACTTGGTTGTCAGCAATTTGGATTTTAGGATAGGTGGTATTCTGAAGGCTCTTGGTGCCTAGGCCTGGGAACAAGATGAGAATGGGTAAAGTGTTTAATAGCTAATTGGATCCTGTTTGATTTGGGGCTTTTTCAACAAAGGAACTTATTTTTAGGCTGAAAAAACAGTAATCAGATTTGCATCTTGGATGGTTTTATTTGGTGACTACATTTTTATAGACCCGGTAGCACTAATAAAGATTAGCTTTTCAGGAAGGTTAAACTAGGATTGGGCTCATTGCTTTAACATAGACAGATGAGCAAAGGGACAGGTTGTTCATATTTTCTCTGATCTCATACATTGTTTTCCTAAAGTGTTAAGGTGTTTCACTGTTACTTTTCTTTTTTTTACAAGATTTAGAAGCAAAGGTATGTATAATCCAAAACACTGTTTCTCTTTGAATTTAGAAATTATATACATAACCTTTTTTTTCTCTTGCACCTCACCTCCTAGGTTCTGTGGTTGTGAAAGTTTGAGAGTTTTGAGGGAAGAGAATGGTATAAAAGAGATGGCTATTTCTTACATGGAAAATGAAGAATAAAGTACATTTGAATTACTGGCTGAAGCAAGTTTGATAGAAACACCATTTATATGGTCATCCTTGGTTCTTTTGTGGAATTACTGTTGACTCATAGTGTAACCAGGTGTTCATTACTCAGAATTTTTATTTAGTAGAAGATGAAGTCTGTGTTCTCCTGCACGTGTACCAGAAAAGAATGTTTAAGGAGATTTCTTGTCAGAAATTTCTGAATAACTTTTACAAATGTTATAGCTATCATCAGACTTATTGTATTTCCACTGGATATGTGGCTGAGTGTTGGTAATATTTGGATTTCTTTCTCACTGTCTGAAAGTAAAACTGAGTACCAAATGAGTTAGAAAGAGTTATGAAAGAGAGAAGGAAGGAGAGACGTGGCAGTGACTAGTAGTCATCTCTGAGTCATCAGCAATGAATGCCACTCTACTGGAGAACATTCAGTGTTTCAAAACCCTGTGACGGGCAGCTCCTTGATTTCCGACTGGTTAGTTTCTACACATCATTGATACCTCCAGGTTCCTTAGTAGACAGAGGCCACTTGGGACTTAGTTTTTATGAATATCATGTGGTTTTATTAAATATTTTTTTCTTTAAGATTAAGATTTCTCAATCACTTTCATTGTAACTACATGAAAAAATACTATTTGGGGTAGATAGAATATTAAATGGACGGCCAGTAAGGTGGAGGTTGTTAATTTTCAATTGGTAACAAATGGATATAATTCTCAGTAGATCATTAAATTGAAATAAAACCATCCTTCCTTGAGCTTTGAGTTATTAATAGTCAAAGACTTTACTTGAGTGTTACTAGGAAAAGAAACAGTAATTCAACTGTTAAAGTAAGGGTATCAAAGATTGTGAGTATAGGGCTTCCCTGGTGGTGCAGTGGTTGAGAGTCCGCCTGCCAATGCAGGGGACGCGGGTTCGTGCCCCGGTCCGGGAGGATCCCACGTGCTGCAGAGCGGCTGGGCCCGTGAGCCATGGCCGCTGAGTCTGCGCGTCCGGAGCCTGTGCTCCGCGGCGGGAGGGGCCACAACAGTGAGAGGAGGCCCACGTACCTCAAAAAAAAAAAAAAAAAAAAAAAAAAATTGTGAGTATAAATAGCTCAATAGTTTGTGACTGAATAAAAGGAAACTTGTTTTTTTAACTGTCAATGTTCCTTAGGAGTATACTGCCTCTAGTAGTTGGTGTTTAGTCATTGGTGCCATGGAAAATAGATACCACATGCTGATGAAATACTGTTTTGCATTGTTACTGGGAGACTTGTAAGTGTACTTTAAAAATACTTTGGGTTTGGCCCGTCTGATAGAACTTTGTGCAGTGATGGAAATGTTCTAGATCTGCACCATGCAGTGTGGTAGCCATGTGTGAAATGTGGCTAGTACAACTGAGAAACTGAATTGCAAATTGTGTTTAATATAAATGTATTAAATATTAATATAGATATAAATAATCATACGTAACTAGTGACCACAGTATTAGACAGCACATCTTTAAATATTTGAGAACTGAGCAGCCCATTTGATAACTCTTACTTCGCTGACCAGTCATTAAAATATACTGTAGTTGTAATTAATATTTACTTTTAGTACGTTAATTGAGGAATGTGTTGTTTATTTCAGGTCTTTGTTGATATGTCATCTTCCCAATGAGGCCCTTCTGCTTGCACAGTTTATAATTTAGCACCCTCTTTCTCAGCCCATCGTATTTCCTTTCCCTGAATAATTTTTTTTCTATAGCACTTATCACCATCTAACATACTAGAAAGAAGGCATAGATTTTTTCCCTCTTTGTATCCAGTCAGTGTTTCCAACACCTAGAACAATAACTGATACTTTAGAGGTGCTCAGGACATTTTTGTGGAATGAATAAATGAGCATTGTGGTTTCCCAATAATAATACCCCAATTCATTAGGCACTTATTTTGCATTCTATGGCAAGCATTGAGTTGGATTAGCTATATAAAGTGCACCATGGCCACTGTTCTCTTCCGTAATAAAACATTTCTTGGAACCATTATTTGAAACAGAACACTGAATTGGTTGTCGTTAGTTTGACTCTGCTGTAGAATTTCAGAACCTGAAGGGAGCTTGGCAATAATTTGATTCAGGTGCCTGATGTCACATAGTGGATTAAAGTTTGATAAATGTCATTTGTATCCTCTTCTCATTTCCCTTTTTCCCTCATCCACACAACCTGCGAATCTTTTTGCTCAATTTTTTTTTTCCACTTCTCATCTCCATTCAGCTAATTCTTTTTTCTTAATTAGGATTTTTTAAAATTAATTAATTTATTTATTTTTGGCTGCATTGGGTCTTCGTTGCCGTGCATGGGCTTCTCATTGCCATGGCTTCTCTTGTTGCAGAGCACGGGCTTTAGGTGTGCAGGCTTCAGTAGTTGTGGTGTGCGGGCTCACTAGTTGTTGCTCGCAGGCTCTAGAGCGCAGGCTCAGTAGTTGTGGTGCACGGGCTCAGTTGCTCCGCAGCATGTGGGATATTCCTGGACCAGGGCTCGAACCCGTGCCCCCTGCGTTGGCAGGCGGATTCTTAAACACTGAGCCATCAGGGAAGTCCCCATTCAGCTAATTCTCATTTTCATCTAGGCCTACCTTTTCCACTGACTCTGTGTACTCTGAGGAACTACCTAATCCCTTAACCCAACCAGAGAGAAATGTTTCATCTTTCTTAACTGAAACTTTCCTGTTTACTATAATTTTTATAACTAACTCCTCAGTTCTAGAAACATCTCCTGACCACTAGGGCATCCTTAAGAATTTATTGTCTTTGAAACAGAAACTTTAAGAGAAAGCAAAAAGAATTTCTGTATCTCCAATTTCCTAGCCTGAGGTCTCTTATTCCATGGATCTGAAAGCAGTCCTGCTGGCATAATTTAGTTTCTTTCTCCCATAAACAAAGTCCAACATACTGTAGGTTTGTAATCATATACATTACTTCATGCCTGCCATATGTATAGCCACTTTGATGTTAAAGGTGTAGCAGAACCTCCCCATTTTTTCCTAAGGAACGGTGGTACTTAAATGTAAGCATTCGGCGCGGGGGGGGGGGAGTTATTTATGTGAAGAATCTAAGTGAGGTGAGAAGGATCCAAATATATTAAGCACTTTCAGTCATCAGACTGTAATTTAGAGATTTCTCTTATTTGATCCTCAGAAAAACTCTGAGTAATTGTCTCTATCTCATATAAGTTAAGTAATTGTTCAGAGTCACCTAATCAGCAAATGGAAAAGCTGAAATTTTACATAGTTATGTATATGTAACTCCAAAGCCTCGAAAGCTTTCCTCTGTTGGTAAGCCATGCTTCCTTCTGGAAGTGGGGGTAGGCAGGGGACAAGAGTTACAGTATTTGATGTAGAATAGGTGGCACGTGTGTTCATTTTTTGCCTCCAGTGAGCCAGCCACAGAAAGAAACCAGTGTCATTGGGAGTAAGAGGGATGAGTATCTGGTGGTACCAGTGGCTCCCCCTTAACTTTAATCTCTGTCTTTCAGCCTGTTCTTCTGGCTAGTTCACATGGAGTAGAAGTGCTTTCTGCTGAGGATCTTGAGCCTAGCAGTCGTGATTATATGAGGGTTTATGTAAACATTCACCTGACACATTTGTCTTCTTTGAAAGTTATTACGACTTGCAAAGCAGTAAATTCTCAAAAACCATCATAAGCATGCCATTTTTTCACACAGAATTGAGATTTTCACAGTAGTTCTCAAGATTGTTTGGAATGATAAACTAGTCTATGGTCTTGACATTTCTTCCAGCCTTCGCCTGTGGCACTTTTCGCCTTAACTGTCTTTTTTTTTTTTTTTTTTTTTTGGTGGTACGCAGGCCTCTCACTGTTGTGGCCTCTCCCGTTGTGGAGCACAGGCTCCGGACGCACAGGCTCAGCAGCCATGGCTCATGGGCCCAGCTGCTCCGCGGCATGTGGGATCTTCCCGGACCGGGGCATTAACCTGTGTCCCCTGCATTGGCAGGTGGACTCTCAACCACTGCGCCACCAGGGAAATCTGCCTTAACTGTCTTTTGCTACCAGATTCTGTGAGCAAAGCTTAAAGTTGAGGAATGCTGTTTCTTCCCTTGTCCTCAAGGTTAATAAATACTTTGCATGTCCACCGTGCACTGAGTCGTGCCAGGCACTGAGGGCTTAAGTGTAAACACATCATGGTTCCTGCCCAGCAGAGAAGTCGGAAGATCATTGCAGTTTAGGGTGATACATCCGGCACCATCAGTCATGAGCAGCTCTTTACCTCTCCAGTCTTATCTCTTGCTGCCCTTACCTTTTTCTCACCTCTGTTATTCCTTCTGTGACTGACTCTCTCAGATTTTAGAAGTCACTTAATTCAAGATATTTTCTCTCATGTCTCAGGAGAAAGCTAGATGCCCCCAGCCCCATCAATATGTGTTTGCGTAGCACCTTGGTACTTATCATGCTCTATTGTTGATCCTACTTATTTGAACTGTAATCACCTTAAGGACAAAAACTATTCTTTTTAGTTCCAGTGCATTGCTGGGCACATAATCATTGATCAGGAAATCTCTGTCTGAATTCTGCGTGAGTGACTAAGAAAAGGCTGTTAATAGTGGAAGCAACATTTGAGCCAATTCTTAAAGGATGGGCAGGAGTTCCCTAGATGGATCTGGGTAAGAAATTCCATGCCAAGGGAGTGGTTTGTACAAATAGATGAGACAATGAAGAGTTTACAAGTGACTAGCAAGGCTTTCTGATTTCCACATGGAATATGAGACATAGGTTATTAATCGTAGGATGTTATCTCCTATTCAGAGCCAGCCAGACTAGATTAGAGTTAGATGGTGGAATAAAGAATAGAAAGCTGCTCCCACCCTCAATTATATATAAAGTTGAAAATTAGTCTTTTACTTGAATATGTATCTGTGTGACCTGTTAATAATTTCTGTTGGTCAGCCTTTCCAAGAGGAAAGTGACTTTCTTCCCAACCTGTCACTAGAGCTCACCTCCTTGAGACATCTCAAACTTAAAGTGGTATGCTGAATTAAGCTGAGGGAGATGTAATTGAAATAGCGAAGAGCTTACTCTCCTAGGTAAGCCAATTTATACTGGTACCTCAGCATAAAAGTACATTTAAATGGAAGCATTATACTTTTGTGATTGATCTTGTAAACTGTTTATTGACAATATAAAGCATGTTCTCACGTTAGTGTCTGATGTGCTGGCCAATGTTTGAATGTTCAGCAGTGTTTGTTTAGAAACAGTTCTTCGATAAAATGAGACTGCTTGGGGGCTTCAATTGCTATCTAAATCTAAGCTGTAACTTAGATTCCTTTGCATATTAAACTTTATAAGGCCTTTTTTGCTCTTTCCCTAAATAAAATAGAAAGAGATTCACAAATTTTAATCTGTTACTTGCCCCATTCCTTGAGGCAATGAGCTATGGAAGAAAAGTACTCTAAAAAGAGAGTATCTTATTAGGTGACACTTAAGAGAGAGTTGTCTACTTCTTATAAAGTTGAAGTGAGAGTTACCTTTGCATTTCTAAAATGTAAAACATGGGAAACTAGAATGAACACAAGGCCTTATTGTTAAATTTTAAAGCCATCAGTGGGCCAATACTTTCCCCTCTCCCTGCTTGTCTGCTTTTGTCGGCACAAAGTAAATATTGATTGTTAAAATGAAACTGAAACATGCTGGTTAGGGAACATGTGTTGGTTTGGTCCATAGGTGACAGAATTAGAATCTCTGAGAGATTTGTCATTGTTGTAGAGTGTGGACTTCCCTGGGAAGTGAATATATCTTTAGGAAATAAATATTTCCTTGGTGGTTTATACAAGAGCCAAAGTGAGTCCTGGAGTTAGAATCAGGAGTCTTGGGTTTTAGTCCTGTCTCTGAGCAAAGCATTTAACCTCTTGAACCCTCAATTTCCTTCTTCTGTAAAGAATAGGAGATTGAGCCAAATGATCACTAAGAATCCTTTTTCTAATCTTTGAGTTTATTGCTGCTTTCAAATACCCAAGATCAGCAGTGAGCCAAGTCAGGTTGGACATTTAAATTTGGCAGGTGGTAAACAGCAGCCATATGAGGATCCTTAAATCTCTCTGTTCTACTCTTGTATAATTCTGTCAACATGAACTAGATTCTATAATACTGTTTCTGGGCTCTGTGTGTGTGTGTGTATGTGTATGTGTGTTTAATGTGCCTGGTTTGAACTGATTCATGATAATACACACATCTGGGCTGTTCCATCTGCTTAATGTTTCTGTGCACCAACCTGATTGTGTTCAGACTTCCTCCTTGGCCTGCTTCTTCCAGTTTGCTCTCTGGATTCATGGTATAGAAATGTCATCCTCTTCCATTTCTGACTAACCTCCTTGTAATGACTGGGTTTTCTGCCACGTACCATTGTCTGGCTGCCCCTGACCTGCCCTCTCCTTTTTTGACTTGTTTTTTTTTTTTTACCATAACAGCTATGATAGGTATTGCTTGCATTTATTGAGAGCTTTCCATGTGCCAGGCACATTACAAAGTGCTTTATTTCTGTTCATGTCATTTAATGCCTTGTACTGGTAAGTATTGTTATGCCCACTTCCCGAATGAGGAAACTGAGGCTCAGGGAGGTGAAATAACTTGCCTAGTGTTAACACCTAGTAATAGGTCTGGAATTAAAATTTTAGTCTGTCTCCAGAGCTCATCTTCTTAAACAATATGCCGTATTGTCTGCATGATGATGATAACTACAATATGCTGAGCACCTACTAGGTGCTGGGCAATGCATTTGCCACCTTTTGCTTCCCCATTTTACAGTAGTGTAAAATGGTGGTGCCCTTGCACATGATCTGCTTTTAGGCTAATAAATGTAAGGGCCAGCCAGCTTAGAAGGAATTTCACATTCTTAGATTGGCGCATTCTTTTAATGTAAAATTTCGCTGTTTTTTTTCTTTTATTCTTTCCTATTTTAATGGTCAATATCATAATTTTTTTTACCACTACCAGTACTAACAACTGAGTTTTGCCCAAGTGTACACTTTTTTTTTTCTTACTGATGCCTTAGCAATGTTGTTTTCTTATTCCTTACCTTTGCTACTTTTTTTACTCAAAAGCAGATAATAGAGATAAGATATGGGGAAAGAGGAGCAGGTGCTAAGGAAAGGCAAAGGAAAAATCCAGATACTAGAAATCTTTCTGAAATCTCAGTTTGGAGAACAGAGTTTTAAACTAAAAGCTCTGTTTTAGGGGTAGCTGTCATTTGTTAATGGAATATTAGGGCTTTGACAAAAACAGGATTTGACCTCAGTAGCCTTATTCTCATCTGATAATAGGGTAAATAATATATTCTTCACAATGCCTGTTTATTTGTGGTGATAATTAAAGGACATAGACAGTATAAAACTCCTTAATATAGTGCTCAAAATTGTTAGTTCCCCCTTTACCTTCAGATGTTAAATTCATCAAGCTATATCCTTAATATTTATGTATATGGCTGTATATAAATTACTTATATCTGAATAAAAAAGAAAAACCAGCATGCAGGCTGGCCCTTCCATTGCTGCATGTGGTTAGCTGATACTGCCTATGTATTATATGCAGCACGTAGGGCTACTCCCTATAGTTTTGTATTCCTCAAGATCATTATTGAACTTTAGCAGAAAGAGAAATATTGCATAATACCTTAAAAATATTTATTTCAAGTTTACTATTTTCGTAAGCAAAATTTTCAGAAATATTTCTTTTTATTTTTAGAAAAGGTATATTTAATTCTAAAATATTGTTCCTAATGTTATTAACTCCCAATACACAGATCTCATTCTGCTCTGAGTATGCCACTCACAGGTACGAAATACAGTTTTAGAGCAAACAGTGAAATGTCAGAATGGTCTGATTTTGAGGTAAGCCTGTATCTAAAATGTACCTTTGAATGGACTTCTGCTCCCATCAGCCTGCTTACGCATAACCCTGATGTTTTTTGTGTGATTAAATTTACAAATTCTTTGGTAGACTCTTGAGCAGCCTCCCTTTCTTCGTGACTATGAGTCTGGAAAGTTGTAACCCAGCTCAGTGTCAGAAAAAGTAGGTGTGGACTTTGAGGGCTGTGCCGCTCAGCAGCTAGAATGTGGTTGGCAGTCTCCTCCCCTTCCTGCACTTGAGCTCTTCACAGTGTGCACTCTGGAATGACAGGCATTCCTATGTGAAGAGAGCCAGCGTGAAGACATATTTGTGAGAAACACCAGTGCCTTGTCCGGGATACAGGGAGACAGAAACTCCTGCAGATTAACTGACTTCCTGCCATTTCCTGATGTCTGGCGGTGACACTGAGAGAGGAGTGCATGTCCCCTCCTTATGTGGATTTATCGTTTAAGAAAAGTTCACTTTGGCTGGGGACAATTTGTTGTTGTGAGACACATCAGACAACATAATCATGGGGCAAGCTGACATCTCCAGACCGGTAAATCCAGATGGAGTTGGTGAGTAATAGAAGGCAAAGAAACAAAATCTTGACAGAGGCAAGGCAGATCCGTAGGTGAAGTTGACTTATTTTATAGGAATTTGAATGTGAGGATTTTGATGTTTTTAACTTTGGGATGTTTATCACTTTGTGAAGAATAAATGAAAAAATAAGTTAATTTTTCATTCAGTTATATTAATTTACCACTCATAGTTGCGTTTTACTGGATCCTTTTGGACTTTTTAAAGATAATATTGCTAGTAAACGATTTGTTAATTTCTTGCCCTGGCAGAACATAAGTGCTACAGGAACTCATGTTTAGAAATGAATGGTGTTTTACTGCTCTTTGCAGAACTTGGGCAGCTGATATATACATGTGGTATAGAATTAGAATTGTTGACTTCTATAAACAGGACCTGTTTTGTTTTGTTTTGTTTTGTTTTGTTTTGTTTTGTTGGCTGCAGCATGCGGGATCTTAGTTCCCCGACCAGTTCCACCAGGCCCCCTGAAGTGAAGCACAGAGTCCTAACCACTGGACCACCAGGGAATTCCCAACAGGACCATTTTTGAGATTTGACTTAATTTTTTAGACTCAGTTATACATTTTCCAAATAAGTCTCAGGCTTTTTCCATTGTGCTGGTGTTTCCGTTTCTCATAAGGCAATACTTGGTATAAACATTTCTGAAGGCAGTGCTTTGCGTCTGAAGTGTTATTGTCTCAGAGATAGCTGGAGACCAGGCTGATAAGTGTAGCCAGAGTTTCAAAGCATATAAGTGAAATGGAAGTCCACTGTCACTAAAAGACTCATTTTCCCAACCTTGTGGGGTTTTGTATAAAATGAAGGTGGAAAGGTGGGAAAGATAGATTTAAGTGGATATTCATTAAAGGCTTCCTAAATATAAACAAAGTGGGCGAA
Source organism: Physeter macrocephalus (assembly GCF_002837175.3). NCBI lineage: Eukaryota > Metazoa > Chordata > Mammalia > Artiodactyla > Physeteridae > Physeter > Physeter macrocephalus. The sequence continues at coordinate 13,345,075 of NC_041216.1, read as the reverse complement.
AGCCTGTGAATCATTTCTTGACATTATACTTTTTTTTTTTTAAGATTTATACCTTTTTATACCTTCTCTTTGATTTATGAAGCAGCAGAAAACATGTTCAGTCTCAGGGTGCTTTTGTTTTCCCCCAGAAATGAAAAATGTTAGTGACTTTAAAGAAAACCATAAAGTGTGGGAACACAGGTAACATGCCCAAATGTGTCTCATGATTTAATGTAATTTCATTTCTAAAGGTATGTTTTCCCCTGAGAACTTGCCAGATGAAATTCCTACAAAGTACTTTTCATGTTTTATTGAAACTGAGGCACATGGATCGCAAAGTGAGTCATTCAGCCACAGATTTTTAGGACTGAAATCAGAACTTGACTTACTTTACTTTGATCACCAGGGCTGGGTCCATATCAATTCAGTAGCTCGTTTTTGTTCTGTTTTGTTTTGTTTTTATTCCCTTAATGAAATCGTTCACATTGGGTTGGCCGAAAAATTCGTACGATGTTAACGGAAAAACCCGAATGAACTTTTTGGCCAACCCAATGGCTAAAAAAGGGTATAGAGGAAAATATAAAGGACCCTCTGGGGCCTCTACTCAGCTTAAGAGATGAAATTAAAAACAGAGTTATAGGGCTTCCCTGGTGGCGCGTGGTTGAGAGTCCGCCTGCCGATGCAGGGGATATGGGTTCGTGCCCCGGTCCAGGAAGACCCCACATGCCGCGGAGCGGCTAGGCCCGTGGGCCATGGCCGCTGAGCCTGCGCGTCCGGAGCCTGTGCTCCGCAACGGGAGAGGCCACAACAGTGAGAGGCCCGCGTACCGCACACACACACAAAAAAAACCCGGAGTTATATCCCACCCCACCCCTCTCTCTATGCCTACATTCCCTTATGATGGCATTTTGCTTGTTTTCTCCCAGAGGTAACCACTCTCCTGAATTTGGTAAATTCCCTTTTGGGCCACTAAATTCTCCTGTGGTTTCTACTACAAAGGTGGTTCTCTTTTAACAAGTCAGGATGTAAATCATGCTCGGCATTTATCTATGAGATGGAAATGAAAGGTCTTTGAAAAGCAAGAAATGGGTAAGCAGGTACAACGTACTAATGAGTGGTGATATTTATGAAGAATGCCCATTTAACATCTATATACTAGACAAAAAATTTCATCTCAACAGATAAAGTTTCAAATTTTTTCTGCCTATTAAAAAAAAGTAGGGCTCATCATTCATCAATTTTTCCTTCTACCAATAACCCTAATAAAAGTCCTATGAAGTGGGGAGTTCCCTGGTGGCCTAGTGGTTAGGATTCTGGGCTTCCACTGCCACGTTGCAGGTTCAATCCCTGGTATGGGAACTGAGATCCCACAAGCCGTGCAGCGCGGCCAAAAAAAAAAAAAAAAGATTTACTGAGATAAAACTTTCAAATAATACTTTGTAGTTCTCAATCAACATAAAAAGCTGTTTCTGTGTTCACTAGAATCCTTTACTATGTATCATATTAAAACGAACAGCTAAAAAAAAATAGAACAGCTGATTTAGCACATGTCCTTAAATTAGGCACAAGACCAAAGATATTTATTTATTTATTTAGCTGAGCTGGGTCTTAGTTGCGGCATGCATGTGGGATCTAGTTCCCTGACCAGTGATCGAACCCAGCCCCCTGCATTGGGAGCATGAGTCTTAGCCACTGGACCACCAGGGAAGTACCAAGAATTTTAGTGAACTCTACCCAACCATTTAGGCTGGAACTTTCCTCCTCTCTCTACCTTTCCATTCCCCCTCTCTAGCTCTTTTTTTTTCCCCCATCATATACCTTTCACTCAATAATTAGCCTCTTTTTTCCCCACTTTTCCTTTGTATGAGAATATATTGCTTTAAAAGATGTCATATTGTAATACAGGAGCTCCCAATCCCCGGGCCGCATACCGGTATCCCCATCACTCATATTACTGCCTGAACCATCCCCCACACACACCCCCCATCCATTGAAAAATTGTTTTCCACGAAACTGGTCCCTGGTGGCAAAAAAGTTGGGGACCACTGTTGTAATATTTCCTCTTTCCTTCATTCCTTTTCCATCAGTATTCGATTCATTTTACTCTGAAATTTGTTGTTATGTGTTCTCCCACATGAGAATAGGAGTGGTTTTGGGAAAGGTGCTTTAGAAATAATTTTGTTATTTGGAGGCAAAGTTAGTAAGGAGATTGCTGGATGAATAAATTTTAATATAGCTATAGATCAATATTAACATAGAAATAAATAATAGATGGATTAATTAAAAATAAACTTCTTCATGAGACTTGAAAGAAGAACACTTGGCATTATTTGGTTACCAGAATTATCAGAGACATTTCTCATACCTATCTAGATCTAAAAATAAATGCTTCTGAGAAAGAAGGAACAGGTACACTTTCTTCATGTAATCCAGGAATCAAGAGAAAGTGTTAGGGGTCTGTCATGAACTCCTTAAAGGATTTTCTGTTGAGTACCAATCAAAAATTATTATTCCCTCTTTCTGCTTCAGTAGATTTTCTGAATGGCCTATTGTCACAACGGTGTGTTCCCTCTTTCTACTTGCAGGTTAATTTTGATAGGTTTAAAGTTTTTTTCCATGAGAGAATATATTTTCTGGCACCTCACCTTAAAACCTTTCTCTCAACTTAGAACTTTTATCAGAAAAGTATACATATCAAATTGCCAGAGTAAAGCAGCATCACTTCTTGACGCAGTTACGGTCAAAGATCTATTTTCCCAGAGTTGGAACCTCAGACCTAATTGTACCTGCAGGTACAGAGAGAGACCTTCTCCCTGGCTATCTTCTTGAGTGCTTTGCCCAGTTCTATTTCCCAAAGGTCAGAACTATGCAGTATTTCCAAGGGAAGTTATGGGACTGCTCTAGACAAAGCCTGCTTTGTTCATTAGTGGCAGGTTTTGCTTTCTGTAATTTTGTTGTAGTTTTCTAAAACAGTTTTTTAAATTCAATAATAATCCTCTTTCAGAAGGCAAAAATGAGTATGAGTACAATAGTATAAGTACCATAAATTAGTGTTCTCCATTTACAGAGTTCTAATGCTGTTAAAATGATTGTATGAAAGCAAGATCTGTTTCAAGCTAGATGAGCATAAAAGATAATTAAACAGAACCATTAGATTTTAAAAGTAATTGGCCACAATATATTTAAGTCAAACCATTATGCTGTATACCTTAAACTTAAAAAAAAAAAGATAATTGGTACCTCTTGATAATGGAGTATGTATCTCGTTGCACAAAGCTATGTATTTTTAAGTTTCGGACAATAACTGATTATTAAAAGTTTTGGGGGTAAAATGAGAGAATTTTATACACTTTAAATCTACACATTTTTTAAGACCCAACAAGGTATAAGAAATAGGTGTGGAACTAAGACAGTCCCAGTAATTTTGTTGCTGATTACTAAGCCTAGTGAAGGGGAGTGGGTAGTGAAGGCTATCTTGAAAACTAAGTTATCTGTCAACTACAATTGCCTGTGCCTTACCTTGCCTTCCAACGTGAATGACTAATTGGTTGTAAATCAGATTCTCAAATGAACTAGGTTTACCGTTTAACCCTGTTTTATCCCTTATCTCTAGCAAGTAATGTAGGTATAACGTGTATCTGTAGCAAATAGTTTATCTGAAGATGGAAAGTGCTAAGTAATTTTTTAATAATACTATACATTTATTTTAAAATCACCTCAGAAATTCATCTGGAACAACTAAACTTGAACTAAAAAACATTGAATTAAATGTTGACCAGCAAAAAACTGAGGGTTGAAGAAATAAACAGCTAGAACTCTGCATAATATGTGATATAAGAAACAAGCCTCTGAAATATGAGGTGCTACAACTTGGAGGAGGGAGTAAGTAGTTTAAACACCGGGGCATAGTTCCAGGGTACTTCTCAAACTGGAAACTCCAAACTGTAATTAGTTATCTTCCTCTCCTAACCTCCACCCCCTCCAAAAAACACCAAGACCTCCAACTCTGTGACTTGCTTTCCTAGTGGCCTGCGGCTGCATGACTTCTTTGGAACACACAATCCTAAAACTATAGCCAGCATTCTACACCCTGTTTTCTGGCAAAGGGAAACAAGGAGGGAAAAGCCACCTTGTTTTGGTTCTCATAGAAAACAGAATGGGACCATGAGGACATTTTAAATTCCATACTGAGTTTAAATAGAAACAATGGGGTATCCAAATGTGACTCCAAGCCTGTATTTCTTCTGTCAAATTGGAAATGGGGGCTGCCCTGGTGGCGCAGTTGTTAAGAATCAGTCTGCCAGTGCAGGGGAGACGGGTTTGAGCCCTGGTCCGGGAAGATCCCACATGCTGTGGAGCAACTAAGCCCGTGAGCCACAACTACTGAGCCTGCACTCTAGAGCCTGCAAGCCACAACTACTGAGCCTGCATGCCACAACTACTGAAGCCGCGTGCCTAGAGCCTGCAAGCCACAACTACTGAGCCTAAATGCCACAACTACTGAAGCTGCGTGCCTAGAGCCTGTACTCTGCAACAAGAGAAGCCACCGCAAGGAGAAGCCCACGCACTGCAACGAAGAGTAGCCCCCGCTCACCGCAACTAGAGAAAGCCCGTGCGCAGCAACAAAGACCCAGTGCAGCCAAAAATAAATAAATAATTGGAAATGGGAGGGAGATGGTCATAAAATCAGAATTGTTGAGAACAAATCTTCGGTTGATGTGCAGATTTGCTTATGAACAGTTTCAAATTCACCTCCCTAAGCCCTTTATTTATGAGTACGGAAACAATATTTGAGGTGTAATTGTATCATTAAAAATAAGAAAGATGGGCTTCCCTGGTGGCGCAGTGGTTGAGAGTCCGCCTGCCGATGCGGGGGACACGGGTTCGTGCCCTGGTTCGGGAAGATCCCACATGCCGTGGAGCGGCTGGGCCCATGAGCCATGGCCGCTGAGCCTCCGCGTCCGGAGCCTGCGCTCCGCAATGGGAGAGGCCAGAACAGTGAGAGGCCTGCGTACCGCAAAAAAAAAAAAAAAAAAAAAAAAGAAAGATGGTTTCTCAATACCTGAGTATACTTTTTCTTGTATAATTTATTCATCCATCAGTTTCTCTTTCTTTCTATTGCAGTTTTCTAAGTGATGCAATTGAATTTTCTTGAAGTCAGACAAAAATTCACAGTAAGAAGCCTGAATAGTTTCAGTGGATCCAAGAATGCTACGGAGATTAGTAGCTTCAATTAGATCTAATCAGCCACTGCTATCAAGAATTTATGCATACTTTAAAACCCTTTATTCCACAGCTGAAAAGTTTACACCTGGTGAATTTAGATTACCGTTAAATTTGGTCTCTAGCTACTTTAGCACAAGATTGTACTCATGGTGAACAAGGGTGGTATTCTTAAAAGAATGTAGGACTAGAAACTGTTGTTTGGGTGATCCAAATGTACTTACTTTAACATGTGTCACTGCTCCAAGAAAATGTCCTTGAATAGTTTAATTTGCTTAATACTTCAGACTATGATTTTTATGTAGGAAATAATTCTTTTTTTTTTTTAATTTATTTTTGGCTGCATTGGGTCTTCGTTCTTCTAGTTGTGGCGAGCGGGGGCTACTCTGTGTTGCAGTGCATGGGCTTCTCACTGCGGTGGCTTGTCTTGTTGCGGAGCACGGGCTCTAGGCACGCGGGTTTCAGTAGTTGTGGCACACGGACTCAGTAGCTATGCCTTGCGGGCTCTAGAGCGCAGGCTCAGTAGTTGTGGCACACGGGCTTAGTCGCTCCGCGGCATGTGGGATCTTCCCAGACCAGGGCTCGAACCCGTGTCCCCTGCATTGGCAGGTGGATTCTTAACCACTGTGCCAACAGAGAAGCCCAGAAATAATTCATTTCTATAGGAACCTAATGTTTAGAAAGAATTGTTTTCTTTTATGTATTTATATGTATTCTGGACTCTATTAACTGTCATGATTTGAAAGCTCCCACTTTCAAAGTAAATTTGTTTTTATTCTAATTATAAAAGCCATACATGTTCACTGTAAAATAAAAACACACACACACACACAAAATATAAGAAGCTAGAAGAAGCACAGATATCCTGTAGTCCTATCATCAAATTATATTTACATTTTTGTTTAGTTCTTCCCATCCTTTTTTTTTTGAATTTTTGAATTTTATTTTATTTATTTGTTTATACAGCATGTTCTTATTAGTTATCTATTTCATACATATTAGTGTATATATGTCAATCCCAATCTTCCAATTCATCCCACCACCAACACCCCTCCCCCCTGCCCACCACTTTCCCCCCTTGGTGTCCATACGTTTGTTCTCTACATCTGTATCTCTTTTTCTGCCCTGGAAACCGGTTCATCTGTACCATTTTTCTAGGTTCCACATATATGCGTTAATATACGGTATTTGTTTTTCTGACTTACTTCACTCTATATGACAGTCTCTAGATCCATCCACGTATCTACAAATGACCCAGTTTCGTTCCTTTTTATGTCTGAGTAATATTCCATTCTATATATGTACCACATCTTCTTTATCCATTCATCTGTCGATGGGCATTTAGGTTGCTTCCATGACCTGGCTATTGGAAATAGTGCTGCAATGAACAATGGGGTGCATGTGTCTTTTTGAATTACGGTTTTCTCAGGGTATATGCCCAGTAGTGGGATTGCTGGGTCATATGGTAATTCTATTTTTAGTTTTTTAAGGAACTTCCATACTGTTCTCCATAGTGGCTGTATCACTTTACATTCCAACCAACAGTGCAGGAGGATTCCCTTTTCTCCACACCCTCTCCAGTATTTATTGTTTGTAGATTTTCTTATGATGCCCATTCTAACTGGTGTGAGGTGATACCTCATTGTAGTTTTGATTTGCAGTTCTCTAATAATTAGTGATGTTGAGCAGCTTTTCATGTGCTTCTTGGCCATCTGTATGTCATCTTTGGAGAAATGTCTATTTAGGTCTTCTGCCCATTTTTTGATTGGGTTGTTTGTTTTTTTAATATC
>NC_041216.1:13327908-13337487 GCF_002837175.3 Physeter macrocephalus | reverse complement strand
CTTTTCCAATTTGCATTCCTTTTATTTCTTTTTCTTCTCTGATTGCCATGGCTAGGACTTCCAAAACTATGTTGAATAATAGTGGTGAGAGTGGACATCCTTGTCTTGTTCCTGATCTTAGAGGAAATACTTTCAGTTTTTCACCATTGAGAATGATGTTTGCTGTGAGTTTGACATATATGGCCTTTATTATGTTGAGGTAGTTTCCCTCTATGCCCACTTTCTGGAGAGTTTTTATCATAAATGGGTGTTGAATTTTGTCAAAAGCTTTTTCTGCATCTATTGAGATGATCATACGGTTTTTCTTCTTCAATTTGTTAATATGGTGTATCACATTGATTGATTTGCATATATCGAAGAATCCTTGCATCCTTGGGGTAAATCCCACTTGACCATGGTGTATGATCCTTTTAATGTGTTTTTGGATTCTGTTTGCTAGTATTTTGTTGAGGATTTTTTGGTCCTGGACTTTTGTTTGTTGGAAGATTTTTAATCACAGTTTCAATTTCATTACTTGTGATTGGTCTGTTCATATTTTCTATTTCTTCCTGGTTCAGTCTTGGAAGGTTATAGCTTTCTAAGAATTTGTCCATTTCTTCCAGGTTGTCCATTTTATTGGCATAGAGTTGCTTGTAGTAGTAGTCTCTTAGGATGCTTAGTGTTTCTGAATTGTCCATTGTAACTTCTCCTTCTTCATTTCTAATTTTACTGAGTCCTATCCCTGTTTTTCTTGTTGAGTCTGGCTAAAGGTTTATCAATTTTGTTTATCTTCTCAAAGAACCAGCTTTTAGTTTTATTCACTTTGCTATATTGTTTTCTTTGTTTCTATTTCATTTATTTCTGCTCTGATCTTTGTGATTTCTTTCCTTCTACTGACTTTGGGTTTTGTTTGTTCTTCTATCTCTAGTTCCTTTAGGTGTAAGGTAGATTGTTTGAGAGTTTTCTTGTTTCTTGAGGTAGGCTTGTATTGCTATAAACTTCCCTCTTAGAACCGCTTTTGCTGCATCCCATAGGTTTTGGATCATCGTGTTTTCATTGTAATTTGTCTCTAGATATTTTTTTATTTCTTCAGTGATCTCTTGATTATCTAGTAACGTATTGTTTAGCCTCCAAGTGTTTGTGTTTTTTACGTTTTTTTTCCCTGTAATTGATTTCTGATCTCTTAGCATTGTGGTCAGAAAAGATGCTTGATGTGATTTCAGTTTTCTTAAATTTACCAAGGCTTGATTCGTGACCCAAGATGTGATCTGTCCTGGAGAACATTCCGTGTGCACTTGAGAAGAAAATGTAATCTGCTGTTTTTGGGTGGAATGTCCTATAAATATCAATTAAATCTCTCTGGTCTGTGGTGTCATTTAAAACGTGTTTCCTTATTAATTTTCTGTCTGGATGATCTGTCCATTGGTGTAAGTGAAGTGTTAAAGTCCCCCACTATTATTGTGTTACTGTCGATTTCCTCTTTTCTAGCTGTTATCAGTTGCCTTGTGTATTGAGGTGCTCCTATGTTGGGTGCATATATATTTATAATTATTATATCTTCTTCTTGGATTGATCCCGTGGTCATTATGTTGTGTCCTTCCTTGTCTCTTGTAACATTCTTTATTTTAGAGTCTATTTTATCTGATATGAGTATTGCTACTCTAGCTTTCTTTTGATTTCCATTTGCATGGAATATCTTTTTCCATCCCCTCACTTTCAGTCTGTATGTGTCCCTAGATCAGAAGTGGGTCTCTTGCAGACAGCATATATATGGGTCTTGTTTTTGTATCCATTCAGCGAGCCTGTGTCTTTTGGTTTAGCATTTAATCCATTCACGTTTAAGGTAATTATTGATATGTATGTTCCCATTACCATTTTCTTAATGTTATGGGTTTGTTTTTGTAGGTCCTTTGCTTCTCTTGTGTTTCCCACTTAGAGAAGTTCCTTTAGCATTTGTTGTAGAGCTGGTTTGGTGGTGCTGAAGTCTCTTAGCTTTTGCTTGTCTGTAAAACTTTTGATTTCTTTGTCGAATCTGAATGATATCCTTGCCAGGTAGAGTAATCTTGGTTGTAGGTTCTTAACTTTCATCACTTTAAATATATCGTACCACTCTCTTCTGGCTTATAGAATTTCTGCTAGAAATCAGCTCTTAACCTTATGGGAGTTCCCTTGCATGTTATTTGTCATTTTTCCCTTATTGCTTTCAATAAATTGTCTTTGTCTTTAATTCTTGCCCATTTGATTACTATGCGTCTTGGTGTGTTTCTCCTTGGGTTTATCCTGCCTGGGACTCTCTGTGCTTCCTGGACTTGGGTGGCTATTTCCTTCTCCATGTTAGGGAAGTTTTTGACTATAATCTCTTCAAATATTTTCTCGGGTAATTTCTCCCTCTCTTCTCCTTCCCGTTCTTCTGCCTCAGTTATTCTGCTATTGATTCCTTCTAGTGTATTTTTCATTTCAGTTATTGTATTGTTCATCTCTGTTTGTTTGTTCCTTAATTTTCTAGGTGTTTGTTCTTTAATTCTTCTAGGTCTTTGTTAAACATTTCTTGCATCTTCTCAATCTTTGCCTCCATTCTTTATCCAAGGTCCTGGATCATCTTCACTATCATTATTCTGAGTTCTTTTTCTGGAAAGTTGCCTATCTCCACTTCATTTAGTTGTTTTTCTGGGGTTTTATGTTGTTCCGTCATCTGGTACAAAGTCCTCTGCCTTTTTGTTTTGTCTAACTTTCTGTGAATATCCCATTCTCCTTTTTAATGTATATTATAGTTTAGGTAATGCAGTGCATGTAGCTTCCTACTCTATTTTTAACCTATATTTGAAAAAATATGTGTATGGCCCTGGCCCCTATTCTAGTTCTAAATAATACCTAGTTAGGAACTTCCCTGGTGATCCAGTGTTTAAGAATCTGCATTCTAATGCAAGGGACATGGGTTCAGTCCCTGGTTGGGGAACAAAGATCCCACATGCCGCAGGGCAACTAAGCCCGCATGCTGTAGAGCCCACACGCCACAACTAGAGCTAGCCCCCGCACTGCAACAAAAGATCCCACATGCCGCAACAAAAGATCCCACATGCTGCAACAAAGATCCCTCGTGCCGCAACTAAGACCCAACATAGCCATATAAATAAATAAATAAATATTTTTTAAAAGAATAATAGGGACTTCCCTGGCGGTCCAGTGGTTGAGACTTTGTCTTTCAATGCATGGGGTACGTGTTCCATCCCTGGTCAGGGAGCTAAGATCCCACATGCCTCGTGGCCAAAAAACCAAAACATAAAACAGAAGCCATATTGTAACAAATTCAATAAAGACTTCAAAAATGGTCCACATCAAAAAATAAATAAATAGAGACTTCCCTGGTGGCACAGTAGTTAAGAATCCGCCTGCCAATGCAGGGGATACGGGTTCGATTCCTGGTCCGGGAAGATCCCACATACCACAGAGCAACAAAGCCCGTGCGCCACAGCTACTGAAGCGAACTGCATGCCACAGCTACTGAGCCCACATGCTGCAACTACTGAAGCCCAAGTGCTTAGAGCCCATGCTCCGCAACAAGAGAAGCCACCGCAATGAGAAGCCCATGCACCGCAACGAAGAGTAGCCCCCACTTGCTGCAACTAGAGAAAGCCCGCACATAGCAACGAAGACCCAACACAGCCAAAAAGAAAGAAAGGAAGGAAGGAAGGAAGGAAGAAAGAAAGGGAGGGAGGGAGGGCGGGAGGGAGGAAGGAAGAATTAGGTTACGTGCAGAGAATGTCTGCCTCTGTCTCTTTTAACATGCAAAAGTTTTCCAGATAGTAATCTGGAATTGCATTTAACAAGCTGACTACTCAAAAGAATTGCATGGGAAATTTTTTTAAAACAGATTTTTAGGTCCCAGCTCCTGGAGATTCTGTGTTTTGAAAAGGCAACTGGGCTGATTCCAAGTATTTGGAACAGATTTGGGTGTCACGGAAATAATGTTCTGTTTGTCATGAAAGTGAGGAGGGGAGAAGGGGAAGGAAAGGAGAATGTGAGAATATAAGAATATGAATGAATGAATTTGGGATGATAACTGGGTCAGGACTTGGTGTGGCTGAACCTCACTGCCTGATGCAAGAGGCATACCAGTTTCTAAAAGTTTTATGGACATGAAGATTACACACATTTTCATAAAGCGTCAAAGAAAAAAAGTACTGCTCTCTTTGCTTTTTGTATTCAGTGCCTTGATGGCAGATGCATTCATTTTTATTGTAAGCTGTTGGTATTTTCCACACACACTGCGACTTAATATAAACTGAACTTATTTTGAGTTCATATGCTAGCAGGCATAAATATGTTTGAAAGGGGGGCTTCCCTGGTGGCGCAGTGGTTGGGAGTCCGCCTGCCGATGCAGGGGACACGGGTTCGTGCCCCTGTCCGGGAAGATCCCACATGCCGCGGAGCGGCTGGGCCCGTGAGCCATGGCCGCTGAGCCTGCGCATCCGGAGCCTGTGCTCCGCAACGGGAGAGGCCACAGCAGTGAGAGGCCCACATACCGCAAAAAATATATATGTATGTTTGAAAGAATATCATGATTTTCTTGTTTTGAATGTATAAGAGAAAGAGGACACATAAATATGTTGTTCAGTATAATGCAGAACTAAAAGGGTTGAACTGAATCCTACTTTAGAAGGTGATTAGATATCCAAGAAGATAGTGGAAGAAGGCTAGATTGGATACATTTCATTTTAGGACTTTACAGACAGGAACTTTTCTGTGAATATGTTACCACCTAACATTCCTAAAGTTTTTGGCTATTTTTCTTTGTAAAAGCATCACATAGCACTTAATAACCTTTACTTTCATACTGTTAGTTTGGGGTTTTGTTTGTTTTGGTTTGGGTTTTGTTTTTTTATATTATCTTCCCTATTACTTTTAACCAAACAGGCATTTTCCTGTGTGTCTTTTGGAACTCAGTGAATTTCACTCAGTGGGTGGGTTAGCAAGAGATTTAAAGTTTCAGTCCTTCCTTGTCTCTGTAAGGAAGGCTACTATTTGAGAATGAGCAGCTTATGATACTTATCTCCATTTCTGAAAGTGTTATCATTAACATATGTTAAATATCAATGTTATGATATCATGAATGCTCTGAAATGTGTCCAGGTCTCATTGACATTCCATAATTGGTAGAATACTGTCTTAGTTAAAGCACTCACTCTTGGGCTTCCCTGGTGGCCCAGTGGTTGAGAGTCCGCCTGTCGATGCAGGGGACACGGGTTCGTGCCCCAGTCTGGGAAAAATCCCACATGCCGCAGAGCACCTGGGCCCATGAGCCATGGCCACTGAGCCTGCGCGTCCGGAGCCTGTGCTCCGCAACAGGAGAGGCCACAACAGTGAGAGGCCCGCATACCGCAAAAAAAAAAAAAAAAAAAAAAAAAAAAGCGCTCACTTTTAAAAACAGTACCATGTGTTCACTCTAGTGCCACTCTTGGCGGTCCATCCCAGGGTACCATTGAGGGGAAATTGTTAGGACAGGAGTTATTCTACATCTCTAGCAACTAAACTTTAAAAAATATGATCCAATGTTATAACCATGATCTATTGCATTTCATGTAAAGAATTGAAGTAGTTGAGACCCAAGATGCCCTCAAGTAAAGAAAAGAGTCACTGTCCTCTGGCATCTTCATCTGTTGCACTTCAGGAACCAGACCCCTGTTTTGCCTATGTCATCTTAGGCATAGCAAAGTAATGCATCAGCAACCATTGCTGCAGTTGCTCTGATAATTACTGTTGTGTAAATCTTACCTTTATCAACGGACTTCCCTAGACTCAGCATCTATCAACTGAAAAAAGATTGAATTTGTCAAGTGTTTCTTTAAAAAAATTATGCTTGTTGATTGTATATTTTCTCTTATGAAAAAATATCTATTGAATTAAAAGATTTTTTTAGTGTATATATTATGCCCCTTTGTCCCCACCACCTCCAAATGCATTATTTGCTTCAAATGTGAAATTGTTTACAATAAACATGTTAACTTATTACATGTGATTATACAGTATGTGGTCCTTGATGTATTTCTGTAAAGTAAAGGTCCCAATTTAATTCCAGGATTGTTATTCCACATGACTCTTTTTTTTCTTCTCCTCTAGACTTCTCCAAAGAACGCTGGGACAGTAGGTGGAGTGCAAAGTTGTATTGTGTTGCCTTCCTGCTTTTTTTGTTGCCTTCCTGCTTTTTTTTTATTATTCTTGGCCCAGTCTTGGCTGCTCCTTTCTCTGCCACTAAAGCTCACTCACTAAACCCTGCATGTGTGGTCATTATGAGGGACTCGTGGCCTTTCATTTCAATCCTGCACATTTATCATGTCAGTTATGTTTCTTGTCAAATCTTTAGAATCAGGATTGTCCCTAAAGCAATATTGTAATAAGCAAACTGAAATCTCATCTCTACTTTTAAAAAAGTTTTCCTTTATTTTGAAGCACTTTCTAATACCCCTGCCCCACCCCGCCCCCCAAGCCCCTTCCAATACTCCACAACTACCTAAGGTCTTTTTTGCGAAGAGAGAAAATAATCTGATAACATATACAAGTAAGGTGTTATTACTTAAGTGTTACCCCCCTCCCTGAACTATTTATATACTGAAAAAGGAGGGCAGGGAGAGGGCAGTGTTTAACAGAGAATAATGACTCACTCACTGATGGTAGAATTCTCTGCTTCAATGACACAAGAGATAGTGGTGTTAGCTGGGACAGGCCTTCCCCCATGCCAAGAGGATGAGCATAGCAACAGCAGTAGCCTACATTGGGGCAAGATCTCATGCACATTGGGAAGATATCCACATTTGTGCGTGTGTGTGCCTTTAAGAGATTTGAGCTGGTTATGATCATCTCATTGAATTTTTGTCCTAAAATGATGTCAGCTCCGTTTGGTTCCTTTTCCTCCTTAGTAAATTATCTGTTATGGATTTTGATGTTTGGTGTCCATGTGATGTCAAGGAGTCTGTCTGCATGATTATTTTATCATTGCTTTGATCCTTTCCAACTACCACAGGAAGAGAGGGGAAGGGACATTTTCAAGATTGTGCTGAAATAATAAATTGGCTGTTCTCTTCCCTTTCTCCCTCTCACCATGCAACAGAAGAAGCAGGTCAGCCCACTGCAGACCCAGGCATGGTCATGGACAGTGTGGAAGCAGGAGACACAACACCTCCTACCAAAAGGAAGAGCAAGTTCTCAGGCTTTGGCAAGATCTTCAAGCCCTGGAAATGGCGGAAAAAAAAAAGCGATAAATTCAAAGAGACATCAGAAGGTGAGATGTTAAGATTTAAATATATGTTCTGAGTTAGAGTTCCCCATTGGAAATACCTAACTTTTTCATTCTCTTCCCAAGTTTCTATAACCCCCTGTTTGAAAAGGGAATTGAATCTTTTAATTAAAAAAACAAGTGGTCACTCACTAAGCCATATATACTATATCCTCATTCCTAGGTTGGTATTTTGATAGGGTTCATGTTTATCAATTGAGTGGTGAATGGAGCTCTTGAACTACAGCAGATATAAGATGCCTCTTTTCTTCTATTCTGGCCACTTCCTCCCAGAAGAAGTTCATCCATAAATATCTTACTATTGCAATTTCCATTAAAAAAGGAGGGAATTCTCTGGCGGTCCAGCAGGTTAGGACTCCTCGCTTTCATTGCCAAGGGCCCGGGTGGCAGGCCAAAATTTTAAAAAAGGAAAAGCTAAACTTATGAAAGGATAGTTCTTTTTGGAAATGATATTTTCCCAATAGCACAGGTTGTGAATGAAATTAAGTTTTTAAATTCAAAGTTAGTTTTTGTGTTCTTTTCTTTCCTAAGAATAGAAAATTGAATCACTTTATTCTTTTACCTAAGGAGGTGAATTTTATCTGCCACATTTCTGAGTGTTGTTTTCCAATTTAATGTTAGTTTTAGAGCGAAAAATATCTATGCGAAAACCGAGAGAAGAGCTGGTTAAAAGAGGGGTTCTGTTGGAAGACTCTGAGCAGGGTGAGTTTGCAAATAGTATATGCCTGTCTCTGTACACTTGGTCTTTGGTTCTGACGAAGTATTTGAATTTTCTTTCTTTATTATTGCTGTTGTTGAGAGGGAAGGGGGCTTAAAAAAACTGTCCATGCATCTAGAATATATATTTTTATAACTTCTGTTAGAAAAGAAAAAGGCAATGCGGTAGAAAAGTCTGCAAAAGCATTGAACAGACAGTTCACTGAAGAGTACATACAAATGCCCAATAAACAAAAAGCTGGGCTTTTTACTTGATTAGTAATTAAGGGATACAAATTAAAACCAAAATAAAATAGCTCTACGTATAAACTAGAAAACCTAAAATTAATCAGATGACCAAGAACAAGAGTTGATGAGGGTATGAAATAAGTGGAATTCACATACACCTATTGGTGGAAGTGTTAAAGTGGAAGAATCACCTTGAAAAAAAGTTTAACATAATCTATGAAAGCTGGAGATACGTAAACCTATGTGCAGTCTTTGGTATATACCCAACAAAAATATGTATACATGTGTATCAGGAGATATGTATAAATACGCTCATAGCAGCAATATTTATTAACAGTAGAGCAAAATTGGAAACAACCCAAATGTCCATCAATAGTAAAATATATACATAATTTGTGACACAGTGATAAAATGAAATATTATACAGCAATGCAAACAAACTACACCTCCATGCTTTAATATGAATGTCATAAGTAATACTGAGCAATTGAAGTCAGTCATGAAAGAAAATATATTGTATCATTTCTGTAAGTGTGAAGAAAAAACAGTGTTTGGGAAAAAAAAAAAATGAGTTTAGTGAACTGTGTTAAGGAGAAAACTGGCCACCTCACAGAGAAAGGCCTAATGGCAGCAATGACTCTTACAAGATAGGAAATAATTAAAAGTTGAACTTGAGTTGAGATTGAGCTGAGGAATGAAAAGTTCTTCTTGCCCTTTTACTAATTTTTGCTTACAAATTCACTCCAAACATGCTTTTAAAAGATACTTTCTCCCAGTAAATGATCTAAAAAAAGGATTGTTTAGAAAAGTGGGTTGATTCTCCTGATTCTCAAAAGAAAATGGAAACTAACTTTTTGGACTAAAGCTCAGGGGGTTTTAGTGAATGAACTGTTGAAATAAATGCCTTCAAAACAGAAAAAAAAAGAAAAAGGAAAAACTGTTTGGAGATGCATGCTTATGTGGTTAAACTATAATAACACAAAGCAAGGATTATCATTTAAGAGTTAGGAGAGTGATTGATTGCTTTGTGGGGGAAGGAAAGGGATGTTACTAGGGAGAGAGAGAGGCTTCAGAGCTCTGAAAACATTTTATTTCCTAATGTCCATGATGATCACACAGGTGTTTTCCTTGTAATATGTCTTTGAAATTTACATTTCTATTTTGTACATTTTTCTCTACTGGTATTAAACTTGACAATGAAAAATACTAAATAATAATAAGATACTTCTATGGAATTCAGTGGCATACCATATATATTTGGTTGATTGATTGATTGATTGATTTTTTTTTTTTTTTTTTTTTTTTTTTTGCGGTACGCGGGCCTCTCACTGTTGTGGCCTCTCCCGTTCCGGAGCAC
Source organism: Physeter macrocephalus (assembly GCF_002837175.3). NCBI lineage: Eukaryota > Metazoa > Chordata > Mammalia > Artiodactyla > Physeteridae > Physeter > Physeter macrocephalus. The sequence goes on along the minus strand of NC_041216.1, from coordinate 13,327,915 downwards.
AGGCTCC
>NC_041216.1:13326831-13327827 GCF_002837175.3 Physeter macrocephalus | reverse complement strand
TCCCGGACCGGGGCACGAACCCGTGTCCCCTGCATCGGCAGGCGGACTCTCAACCACTGCGCCACCGGGGAAGCCCCTGATTTATTTTAAGAAGGCATTTTTTGTACAATTTTTAAAGATTACTTTCTATTTACAGTTATTACAAAATATTGGCTATATTCCCCGTGTTGTACAATACATCCTTGAGCCTATCTTACACCCAGTAGTTTGTACCTCCCACTCCCCCACCCCTTTATTGCATATAAATGGGCATATATTTTTTGTGGGAATGAAAGTATCTAATGAAGAAAAAGATATTAAAACATAAATGAGAATAATTGATTTTTTTGTTTAAGGAATCTCAGCTTAGGGGGTAAACATAAGGGGTAAACCCCTTCCAATAATTGCCGCCTAATTTTCTGTATTAAAGTCCATTTTCTTGCTGAGGAATAAAAAAAGCTTCCTTCACCCTTCCAAGTACCTACCTTATCTGGCTGCGGTCTTTAACTCTGGAATTGCAGTTGAGTGGTTGGTGAAGGATGCTTAGGACAACCATTCTGTCTCTTTGTACATCCTCAGCTTTGTGCTAGCTGCAGTACTGCGTCATTTCCTTTTTTTTTTTTTTTCCTTTTTAAATACCAAATTTGTCTCCAGGCCCATATTGCTGCCCTAATCTTTCTTGTTTGTCTGTCATAAAGATCATGTTTTGGTATTTCAACACTCACTGCTGGTTTAATAATGTCAGGACTTTCTCTAATGTGTGACTTTTATTGAACAGCTTATCAGAAGAGTAAGGCTGTAGTACATTGGTTGCATTTCATTTCTCTTCATTAGTGTTACTTAGCGTGAGACAAAGTATGAAAGCCAAGGTTTTTTTTTGTTTTTTTTTTTGTTTTTTGTTTTGTGGTATGCGGGCCTCACACTGTTGTGGCCTCTCCCGTTGCGGAGCACAGGCTCCGGACGCGCAGGCTCAGCGGCCATGGCTCACGGGCCCAGCCGCTCCGCGGCATGTGGGAT
>NC_041216.1:13303445-13326608 GCF_002837175.3 Physeter macrocephalus | reverse complement strand
GCCCGCGTACCACCAAAAAAAAAAAAAAAAAAAAAAAAAAATATATATATATATATATATATATATATATCCTTTGGTTAGTGGAAGAAAGGAACCAAACCGATGAAATACTATACTCTTTAGGTTTTGAACCATTTGAATGTACTGCTTATTTGCAAAATTTAATTAAATTATGTATTTATTGTCTCAACTATATAAAAGCTTAAGTAGAAAAAACAAGCTTGAAGGAAAAATACTAAAATATTATTAGCATTGGTTATTTCTGGATGTTGGAATGGGAATGTAGGGGATTTTTTTCTTAATATTTTTCTAAATTTTCATGAGTCTATTTGTTTTTTATAGTAGGACACAAAATCTTCTAGGTATTTAAGTGGGTAACTACAGTTATAATGCCTCTGTTGCAACGCCTTTGGCCATTGTTTTCTGATAATAGCCATTCCTCACCCCATGCCCTCTCCTACCTCTCACCTTTCTTGCTCACTCACCAAACCCCATACATTACTTCTTTCTTGTTTTTCACCTTCATTCAGTCTTTTTTGCCATATGCTTCCTATTGGCTCTTGATCCAAGTTGTTTTCAGCTTAGAAGCAAGCTCAGAGGTCCAATTGCTAAGTGAATTGTAGCCATTGGACAAGATGTCCCTCTGCCAAGCAGAGAACTGACCTAAACTCTACTCTGTAAGAAGAAACTAAGAGGACTTCCATGGCGGCACAGTGGTTGAGAATCCGCCTGCCAATGCAGGGGACATGGGTTCGATCCCTGGCCCGGAAAGATCCCATATGCTGCGGAGCAGCTAAGCCCTTGAGCCACAGATACTGAGCCTGCACTCTAGAGCCCACAAGCCAAGAGTACTGAGCCCACGTGCCACAACTACTGAAGCCCGCGTGCCTAGAGCCCGTGCTCCACAACAAGAGAAGCCATCGCAATGAGAAGCCCGCACTTCGCAATGAAGAGTAGCCCCCGCTAGCAACACTGGAGAAAGCCCGCGTGCAGCAACGAAGACCCAACACAGCCAAAAATAAATAAATAAATAGATAAATTTTTTTTAAAAAAGAAGAAACTAAGAGATGGGCCTCACAGCCTGGCTTACATATCTCCAGTTTAGGCTAAAAGTAGTATTTGAACCTTGCAGTTCTTTTCATACTCAGAGATGGCTTTTGGCTTGATTATGGTTCTGACTTGACTATATTATAAAATATGTAATGGATTTTCTGAGTTTGGGGTTTAGAGGCACTCACAGATGTTGAGGCCAGTTTCTAATTCTATTCTGTTCTGTTAGCATTTAGCACAAACCCTTTGCATTAAGCATAAGAAGTTTGGGACTTCCCTGGTGGCATAGTGGTTAAGAATCCACCTGCCAGTGCAGGGGACACGGTTTCGAGCCCTGGTCCGGGAAGATCCTACATGCCGTGGAGCAACTGAGCCGGTGCACCATGACTACTGAGCCTGCGCTCCAGAGCCCGCGAGCCACAACTATTGAGTCCACGTGCCACAACTACTGAAGCCCACACATCACAGCTACTGAAGCCCATGCGCCTAGAGCTCGTGCTCAGCAATAAGAGAAGCCACTGCAGTGAGAAGCCTGCACACCACAATGAAGAGTAGCCCCAGCTCACTGCAACTAGAGAAAGCCCGTGCACAGCAGCAAAGACCCAACACAGCTAAAAACAAATAAATGAATTTATTTTTTTTTAAATATATGTATATACAGGAAGTTTTACTTCAAAGTAGACAGTCCTGATTAAGTAACTTGCAAGATGACTGATCACTTTTGCTGGTTTGTGCTGAGTAGGAACTAATTAATAACGTGTCTTTACCTTTTACTGTATGTTCTTTCAAAGTAGGGGCTTTGGGCTTCCCTGGTGGCCAGTGGTTAAGAATCCGCCTGTCAGTGCAGGGGACATGGGTTCGAGCCCTGGTCCGGGAAGATTCCACATGCCACTGAGCAACTAAGCCCGTGCTCCACAGCTACTGAGCCTGCGCTCTAGAGCCCGTGAGCCACAACTACTGAGCCCGCGTGCCACAATACTGAAGCCCGCGTGCCTAGAGCCCGTGCTCCGCAGCCGGAGAAGCCACTGCAATGAGAAGCCTGAGCACCGCAACAAAAGAGTAGCCCCCGCTCGCCACAACTAGAGAAAGCCTGCGCACAGCAACGAAGACTGAATGCTGCCAAAGATAAATAAATAAAATAAATTCTTTTTAAAAAAGAAAGAAAGTAGGGGCTTTGAAATGATTCATTGCTTTACGTTCTAGAAAGTCCTGTTTTTGTTAAAGGTGCACTATGTTAACATAAGCAGTAACTTACAACATTTGCACAGTTGTTATCATCTTGCCCCTCCCTCTGTTTTATTTTTTTTTTAAACGATTTTTTTTAAATTTATTTTTATTTTATTTATTTAATTTTTGGCTGCATTGGGTCTTTGTTGCTGCACACGGGCTTTCTCTAGTTGCGGCGAGCAGGGGCTACTCTTCGTTGCAGTGCGTGGGCTTCTCATTGCAGTGGCTTCTCTTGTTGCGGAGCACGGGCTCTAGGCGCATGGGCTTCAGTAGTTGTAGCACGCGGACTTCAGTAGTTGTGGCTCGCGGGCTCTAGAGCGCAGGCTCAGTAGTTGTGGCGCACGGGCTTAGTTGCTCCGTGGCATGTGGGATCTTCCCGGACCAGGGCTCGAACCCGTGTTCCCTGCATTGGCAGGCGGATTCTTAACCACTGCGCCACCAGGGAAGCCCCCTTCCTCTGTTATAAAATTTTAAAAATAGTTGTCAGAATACTTTCACTTCAGAAGTACATTTTTCATTCAGTGCTCATTTGCCTTAGACTTCTACTACTTTTAGCCCAAGCTGCACCTCTTTCTGAGACTGTATGAAGAATGATACTGTCTAATCTCTTAGTAGGAAGTGGTGGGTTGGGGTGAGGGGGTCTGGTCTATGAGAACCCGAGGGACTAACTCAAGAGACACTAAAATGAAGAGTGTCTCCCTATGGAAAACAAAGAGAGTAACTAGAGAGCAAATAGTTCCAGTTCCCATGACACTAGGAGGTGAGACAGTTTTCAGTCTCTAACCTCAGTGTTTCAGTTCTCTCCTCCAAAGGAAACCTCAGCAGTAACTGGGAACACTTGTCTAATTCCTCCATAAAAGGATCTTGCCTACAAGTTTAATAGCGATGAGTGGTCATTCCAAAGCCTGCAGCAGCCTAGTGATCATTCCTGCAGTTTAGCTTATAGGGATTCTTCATGTGTACCATGTTTTACCTTTGATGTGTCATCAGTTCTCCCCCTTGCTGTCCACTCCTAATGCCCTCAGGCACCCTCTGCTATTTCTCACCTACATTCTGCTCATTATTAGTTTTCCTATTCCAATCACTGCCTAATCCATCCTTCTCACAGCTCTCAGAATTAACTTTCTAAAAGACAGAGCAGATCATATCTCTCTCCTACTTTAATTCTTTGGCTTCCTGTTTCCTACAGGATTCAGTCCAGGCTCTTTTACATGGTGCTTGGCACCCTTCATAGCCTGGCTCTTGCTTGCCTTTCCATTCCTATTAACTTTTTCTTATGTGCATCTGTTCTCCTGCCAGGACAAACTAATTGTCAGTTCCCAAACATGTCGAATAATTTCACACCTTCATACATGCTATTTCTTCTTCCTACATGGTCTTTCCTCATCTTATCATCGAGTGGCAGGCTCCTACTCCTCCTTTAAGACTCAGTTTAGCTACCACTTTCTGTGAAGCTTTTCTAACCCCATTCCCACCCCCAAGAAAATTGTTTCTTCATTTGTACCATAGCACTTCACTCATAATAGCTCTTAACATTTAGCATTATAATTATTTGTGTGAAATAAATCTGTCTTATTCATGTAGCAAGGCACCCAGCACATAATAGACAATCAAATGTTTATTGGAAAAAGAATTACTTATTTTCATTACTACTATAAAATCTAAATAATTTAGATCTAAATAATAAGCTAAAACAGGAAGAGGGTTGGATAAAGGGGATAAGAAAGGTTAGAAATTGACAACTCTTCTCCCTACCTGACCACACCAGTCCATCAGTTTGCTCTTTCTTTTGGACCTTGCAGGTGGTGAGGATCCAGGGAAGTTGAGCCATGCCACGTTAAAGAATGGCCATACCACCCCCATAGGGAGTGCCAGATCTTCTAGTCCAGTCCAAGTAGAGGAAGAACCAAGAAGAATAGCAAGTCTTAAGAAGCCTATTCCAGAAGAGGACCCAAAGAAGCGACTAGGTAATTAACTCTGAATTTTTTAGTTTAAGAGCCATGGATCAGTCATTCTAATTTACTTCAGGGGCTTACAAGAGCCAGGGGAGAAATAAAATCCAGAGGGACTTCTGTTCTCTAGCAGTTCCTCACCTAGTTACCACTTTAAGTAGAATTTCTCCCCTCATTCTTGTATTCACAAAATACTTAAATGTGTGATTCTCAAGGACGGAAGAGGATGTTAAATATCAGATAACTGTAGGACTTTTTCAAGCTACACATTCCTCCTCCTCCACCCAAGGGACTCTGTGTCCAGTTGCCTGGCTCTTATATGAAGAATCACTACCATAACAAGCCTCTCTTATGATTGAGAAAGTGTCGTATACCTTAAGTATGTTGAGTTTGGGAAACTTTGTCCGTAAACCAATCTATACATTAAATAATGGATGGAGTTGACCGTAAGCTATGGGTGTGTTAGCTTTTTCAGTCTGTCTTGTAACTCTTTCCTTTTAAATCACATCTGTTATTACACAGGCTCAACTGGAAGCCAGCCTAATTCTGAAGCAGAGTCCATTCCTGAGAATGTACCCAAACAGCCTTTACTTCCACCTAAAAGACACTTGTCCTCTTCTCACGAAGCAAATGAAGGGCAAGCAAAGGATGCCACTTCCTCTGGCAGCACGGCAAGACCACTCTCCTCCACACCCACCACTGCCATCACCACAGCACCTGCTGCCACCACGGCTGCCACGAACCCAGCAAAAACTGTTAATTCCTCTGTCCCCCCTTCACAAGCACCCAGGACTCTGCCTGCTTCTACTGCCAGCACTAACACTACTGCTACCCCGAGCCTCACTCATGCAGTCCCTGCCAAGCAGCCCCCTATCCCTCCCCCTAAACCAGCTCACAGAAATAGCAACCCTGTCATTGGTAAGTAAGTCTTTAGATTGCCATTGTTTGGGGTTTGGTTTGGTTTTAGACAGTTGTTTTATTGGATAACTGGTACAATATTGATTTGGTCTGTGAGAGAGTTCTCCATAGCTTGTCCCTATGAATGCCCTCAATATAGAAAAAAGCCTTGAAAATGAGGCAGATGGCTATAAATGGAAACAGAATGGGGTCAAATATCACTAAAATTAGGTTCAAGTTTTGGGGGATTAATATTTATTTTCCTAAAACAATGTTCCTGAACTACTGTTTGTAGTTGGGGGACTGTACATGTGAAGACCACAATGGGTTTGACCTGCTTGGAGAAAAGGGATTTTTCTTTAACCTACTTTAAACTGGCAATGCCTTCCTTCAGCATAAATCCAGTAGATAAAAAGGTGCCAATATAACTTGCGATTCAGTGTCTGGCATAGTACATTCATGGGGAACTGCAAAGATATTTAAATTATCCTGATAAAATCATGTTTTGTCTCAAGAGAGTTAAGAATGCTACTCTTAATAAAATAAGTGGTGGAAGAATGAAAGCAGGGAAGATAACCAGTAACTTTTTATTGGTTTAGTAAATTTTATATATTTACCTGAATATATTATATTATATTTAGGTCAGTTTTCCTTATATAAATTTAGAGGAAATTTTAAGAAAGGGAGGAGAGGGAAAAAGGTAGTTTTTCGAGAAAAACAATATTAGGCTTAGTACTGCTTAAAGTTTTTGTTAATGATTGGAGAAACAAAAAGTGTGCTCATCAGATGGCTAATTAACGAAATTGTATGGAGTGACTAGAACCTTGAAAAACAGGCTTAGCATTCATTGTGACTATAGCAGGTTGGAGGAGCTTGATAAAAACAGGATGAAGGTTATTATTCTTATCACTACCTTGGATGGATAGTGCTGTGTTGACTTAATCTCTGAGGACTGAGGAGCTTTTATATACTTATTTTCAAAACCTCCTTGTGAAGTTTTATCTATTTTATCTATTATATAGTTAGGGCAATAAGAATGTGAAGAAGTTGTGATTGACTCACGTTGCAGTTAGTGAAAGATAGAAACCAAACACAGCCTTTTCAACTCTGGAGTACAGACCTCTGTCCTGTATACTTGTGTTCTCAACCTGTTGTCTAGACAGGGGTTCTCATCATGGTCACCTGGAGGGCTTGTTAAAACACAGAGTGCTGGGCTCTGCCCTTATAGTTTCTAATTCTGTAAGTCTGGGGTAGTGCCTGAGAATTTGCATTTCTGATGAGTTCCCAGATGATGCTGATGCTCCGTATATGGGGACCACACATCGAGAACCACTGCTCTAAACCAGTAGTACTCCACCCTTTTCAGGGTAAGACAATATTAAGAAATGATAATATGTGTACTGTATCCTGGGCTAAACTGCGGAGGCCACTCTTGGCCTCAGATGAATAGCCCAAAGCAATAGGTCCTGTGACTGAGGGACCAGCGTCAGTCCACAAGTGGTCCTCGGCAGAAAGAGAAAAATAGGATCGTTCACAGAGTTTTTATTAAGGTTACGTAGACTTGATTTAAAGAACTATCCTTTAGGGAGTTCCCTGCTGGCCTAGTAGTTAGGATTCCGAGCTTTCACTGCCGTGGCCTGGGTTTAACCCCTGGTCGAGGAACTGAGATCCCACAAGGCTGAACGACACAGCCCCCCAAAAACAGGACTATCCTTTATTCTGAAATTATGGACTGTCCTAATTCTTTGGTGTTAAAAGACCATTTCTCCCATGAAGGGGTTATGTTCATAAGTGGTTTACTGAATATCAAGCCTTAGTTGAGGGAATTCGCTGGCAGTCCAGTGGTTAGGGTGCCATGTTTCCACTGCTGGAGACCTGGGTTCAATCCCTGGCTGGGAACTAAGATCCCACAAGCCACGCGGCACGGCCAAAAAAAAAAAAAAGAAGCCTTGGTTGAAAATAATAAAAATTGACAACCTGAGATTGGTTGAGAATCTTTTTAATAGTATTGGTCCATGAAACCCAAACATTTGGAAACCAGTGTTTAGACATTGCTATGTCTACTAACGGGCATAATAGTATTAGGACTAATTAGTAGTGTTGCGACTAAGGAAGGACCACCATAAATAACTGAACAGATGAAGGGAATTTGTAACCCCTCCAGTGAACATTTTGGCATCTTTCCCACGGAACTACAGCCAAATGCCATTGGGTATTTGTACCAGAGGGTATGTGTACCAGAGGTCACTTCTTATACTTTTCAGGTGTATGTTTTCCTTAAATTACCAAAGGTAATTTACTTTATCAATTCAAATGTTAAAATACTCAAATTTGGTCTTGTCAGGGGCGGGTTTTGTTGTAGATGGAATAGCTAACCACTATTTTTAGACAGGACAGCAAACATCCAGTCTACCAAAAAATACCTTTTATTGATACTGAAATTCACATTTTTCAAATCCTTTTTTATATGTGTATGCAGTATTTTTCTAGAAGGACCTTTGAAAATTTTACTTATGAAGAGTGACATTAAAGCATTATCAGATTAGCTAGACTTTTACTTTGAATGCTGCCAATGGAATGGGATTTAGTGCAGTTAAATTTTTAATTTAGGGAAACTTGAAGTGTTGCTCTCTAGGTAAGACACATAAAACCTTTGAAAACAAGTGAGGGGTTTGGGTAGAGGGTTGGAGGTTGGAAACTGGGAGAACTACTATTTAATTATTTTGCAAGGTTGACCTTTTGTGATGTGTTGATCCACTTCTTAAAAGCCATTTGGAGCTTTCCAAAGGGACTTTGTAGAATCAACACCTGAGACATTGTGGGCTTTGGAGGGGGTCACATAGGGATATATACTGTCATGATACAGGGTAGGGGCCTCTCATCTAGTAAACATGTATTGAGGACCCACTATGTGCCAGGCACTGTGCCCCACCCTGAGAATATGCTGATAGAGATAAGGGGTGCCCTGTTGTCAAGGAGCCCATAGCATAGTGAAGAGTGGAGATGGCGGATTGGACATAAAAGACAAGAAGAGGTGTGGACACTAATAAAAAACAAAGTCAGTGGGATCCAGACGATGGAGCCTCATAATGAGTCCCGGGAACTAGCTGAGTCCTTACCAGTTTGTAGTATGATCTTGGGCAAGTCACGTAACTTCTGTGGCCTCAGTTTTTGCTTCTGTAAAATGGTAAAGATGATCTCTTGTATAAGAAGAATATGAAGTCAAGGATAGGAAAGCACCTTGCTTTCTTCAAAGGCCTCTGCGTTTGCTATAAAAATCCAAGATATCATTGATAGTTTAATAATAAAGTGCTGAGATATCTAGATATCATTATTTATCAGTATATGGTAACAATGCCTGATAGTGTTTGTTTTTTTTGTTTCAATCTGCATGTTTAAATTTTGTAATGGAGTACTGTTAGACAAAAGAACTTATTAGCCACATTTTTTTTGTTTTTTTCATATTAACTTTATCTACACCAAGATCAAGTCATAAAAAATTGTCATGTCTATTATCATAGTAAAGAAGTAAGAAGTTTCTCATCAGAGTATTAAGGTAGTGGTCTTCCTACACCTCTGTACATTTATTCAGGCTTCTAGATATTTAAATATTAATTTTGTTTCAAGATGAGATAGCTAGGGAATGGCAAAGCTATGAAATGGAATAATTTGCCTGAAAGATTAAGACTGAGCTCAGCTCTAATTCTAGGCCCTGGGCTGGCCCCTCAAAGCACTGTAAAGCCATCTTAAATTGAGGTGTTGCTTTCTTTTTTCCAGCTGAACTATCCCAAGCAATAAACAGTGGTACATTGTTATCAAAGCCGTCCCCACCTTTACCACCTAAGAGAGGCATTCCATCAACCTTGGTACCCACCTCAGAGTCTGCTGCTGCCACTGCCACCACCACAAAAGCACCAAGTGATCAGAAAGAGAAGAGCACATGCTCTGTGGGCTCCGAACCCCTGCTGATGATCCCCCCTACCGCCCCATCCCCCCCACAGCCTACTCATATACCTCCAGAACCCCCTCGGTCCCCTCCATTCCCTGCTAAGACTTTTCAAGTTGTGCCAGAAATTGAGTTTCCACCTTCCTTAGACCTACCCCAGGAGGTTCCCCAGCAGGAAAGTCAGAAAAGGGAAGTACCCAAGAGGATGTTGGACCACAGCTTTGGGGAGCCCCATGTACCCTCTAGGCTGCCCCCAGTCCCACTGCATATCCGAATCCAGCAGGCCCTGACCAGCCCACTCCCCATGACTCCTCCCTTGGAAGGCTCTCATAGAGCTCATTCATTGCTCTTCGAGAACAGTGACAACTTTTCTGAGGACAGCAGTACCCTGGGTCGGACCAGGTCACTTCCCGTCACTATTGAAATGCTGAAAGTGTGAGTGCCTTTAAAGCTTGCTTCTTGTTCCCTCTTTACTCTAGCTAGCCCTTCTTGGAAGAAATTACTTATAGAGAGAAAATGTGAATAAATTTAAATTAAGAAGAATACTCAACAAATAGGACATGTTCTTGAATATGAACTTTTACTCTCCTGATTTCTATAACATTGTTTCCATGGCAGAAATTTCCATGATGATACAAAAATTACAAACTTCTGTACTTGAAAATTAAAATCACTATGTATTTTTATATGATATACGGGAAGCAGTGTGACATGGTGCTTAAGAACGTTGACCTTGGAGTAAGATAGCTCTGGGTTCAAATCCCAGCTCTGCCTCTTATTTACTAGCGTGCAGTAGTGTATGTTACTTAATCTTCCTGCTCTTCAGTTGTCTAACCTGTAAACAGAAATAATACCTACCTCATAGGCTTGTGAGAATGAAATTAGACAAATCTGAAAGCTCTAGTGCCTGGCACAGAACCTGGTAGAGAGGGACAGAGAGAAGCCTAGAGAAAAAGAAGGGAGCTCTGAAAGATAGCTCAGTATTCCAGCCCCACAGACTGAAACTGCTTATCTTTTCTCTCCCTCATCTGTCCCCACTCAATCTGTTCACAGTAGCATTGGTACTTATACCTATTTTGTCTGTCTTTTTAAAATTCAGACAAATTGTGACTGAAGATTAACACTTCTTGGCAAGTTGGAAATTTGTCTTACTAATAACTAAAAGAATTGTTAGAGAGCTGTTGCAGTATCCTACTTTTTGGTTTTTTTGCCATAATCTTTTGTACTTCCTGGTATTATTTATTTCGCATCCTGGAAAGAGACAGTTTAGGAATTTGAAGTAGACTTAAGTCATAGTTTTATGCCTCCAGAGTGTAAAGCAAAGAAGTTAATTTTCATCCTTACTTCTCTTTGCTTCCTTGGTTTAGGAAATGGGTTAAATATTTTTATTGAGTATCTTCCATGAGCCAAGTTCTGTGTTAGATGCTGTGTAATCTTCTCATCCAATCAGACCAAAGCAAACTTGCATCTTATATATTGATCATCAGGGCCCTATGTGCAAGACACTAGAGCATTTTAGAATTTGTCTATTTCATTCTCACAACAAGCCAACAAGGTAGGTATCATTCACATTTACAGAAAAATTAAATAACTTACAAGCTAGTAAATAAGTTGTAGATCTGGAATTTGAACCCAGAGCCCTTTAGATTAATAGCTGCTAAAAAGTTTCTTAGCAAGAATGTAAAAATTAAGGGAAATAACTATAAATTATTTCATTCATGGACTTTTTCATGGTTATTCAGTAGTTTGCCTTGCAAATCAGTTATTCTTTATGTCTCTGAAAGGAAAATGTAAAATGTAATTTTGTTAATTTGTTAGTCCAGACGATGAAGAAGAGGAGGAGCAGAGCCACATATTTGCATTCGATGCAGATGTAGCATCTACCTCAGTCATTCCTAAACTACCGCAGTGTCTGCAGGAAGAAGAAGAAGGGAAAGAGAGTGACTCTGATTCAGAAGGTCCTATTCAATACCGAGATGAAGAGGATGAAGATGAAAGCCATCATAGTAAGAAAGGGAGGGAAAGAGAAGGAGAAAGTTCTCTTACAGATAAAGCTGTGTGCTGGTCTTAGCAAGTGTAAGATGCATGGAAGCAGGCACCTTCTCCCATCGAGTCGTCTGGCTGACTGCTCTTGGAAGGCTCTGTGAAAGACTCTTGTCCCTGCTGTTCCCGTTGTTATAACATTCCAGTGAGAGGGAGCCCAGTAGGTTGAGTCAATCAGTTTTTTATGTGTTTGGTTTTGATTTTAAAATTATTTACCTTGATGGTATTAAAGAATGTGGAGTAAAGGAAAGTTGGTATTTGGGCTTTGTGGAAAAGACAAAAGTGATGCTCTCCTTCAGCCTAGTGAGCTTCCTATGTTCGTGGGGCAAAGAAAAAAAACATGTTCATGTACACACATCTGCAAATAATAGAATCCTGATTCCTAAAAGTGGAAAGTAGCTTTAAGAGTAGGAACCTTATGAGGTGTGTTAGTACAAATGCCTCTGTGTTGTAATTCAGAGGCTGTCCCCTGCTTAGATCATCCCTCCTCTAGCAACTCTTACTAAGAAGAAAAATGTAGACAGAGAACTGGTAGAAGGGAAAAGATATTTTTAGCCCGTCTGAGGCCATCTGCTGAAAAGATTGTTAGATGTCCTCAGCTTTACCCCCACCTCTCTGTTAGGTGGATCATTAGAGGCCAGCTAGAAAGCTGGGATTATGATATTGTTTATTCAGACTCTTACCTAGCTCCAGGTGAGGTTGAGCTTTAAGCTTCTACATGTTTTTCTTTCCCTTGTACAAAGGTGCTCTGGCCAACAAAGTGAAGAGGAAAGACACACTGGCAATGAAGCTGAACCACAGACCCAGTGAACCTGAAATGAACATGAATTCTTGGCCTCGAAAAAGCAAAGAGGAGTGGAATGAAATACGGCACCAGATTGGGAACACGCTGATCCGGTAGGCCTTTTCTTAGAATAGATTGATTGGATTTGATTATGCCAGTATATGTCTTAGAGATGTACTTTGTGGTGGAGCATGCAGGTATCTTTTTTTTTTAATTTTAGAAATAGCATAATTTTAAAAAATACATATTGTACACAGATGGGTATCTTTTAAGAGTTTGGAAATTAAGGAACTAGATGGCTCTCAGAGCTTTAAACCATAAGATAGATCTCACAGCTTTACACCATAAGATAAACATAAGTATGGTTTTTTTTTAAGTTTCTAAGGATTTAGGTGGTTCCCAGGACAGCAAGCCTCTTCTGGCTTGCTCAACCATGAGGTGTGCCAGCCCAGTTAAAAATCACACACATAATTTCCATTGTATCTATTTCACACGTTCCATGTAACTGCCTCCTTTTAGCGTGTTAGTATATTTTTCAAGTCAGCTGGAACCAAAAGCATGGAGAGATTGAATGCAGGCCAGCTTCCTGCATATGTACTACACGTAGAGTCCAGGTATACAGACAAGTGTTTGCCCACCTCAGAGGTTCCTCTCGGAAAGTGGAACTCCTGGCATATTCCTTAAAAACAATTAAATAAGGATGCCTGTTAATTAAAATATATTCTCCTCTCCTACCTCAGACACCTGGCTTTGTTGATGGTGGCAATCTTCATGCAGAACTGTGGCCCTCTAAGTGTCAGCAAGAGACCATCAAGATTAGGAATTAGTTAAGAATGGGGATTTTTTTTTCTTTTAGTTTTATTGAGATATATTTGACATACAGCACTGTATAAGTTTAAGGTATAGAGCATAATGATTTGACTTGCATACATCATGAACTGATCACCACAGTAAGCTTAATGAACATTCATCGTCTCCTATAGATACAAAATAAAAGAAACAGAAAAAAATATTTTCCTTGTGATGAGAACTCTTAGGCTTTACTCTTTTAACAACTTTGATATATAACATATATGTTAATTATATTAATCATGTTGTACATTACATCCCTAGTATGTATTTATTTTATAACTGGAAGTTTGTACCTTTTGACCACCTTCATCCAGTTCCCGCTGTCCACCCCCTGCCTCTGGTAACCACAAATCTGATCTCTTTTTCTATGAGTTTGTTTGTTTGGGTTTGGAGTATATTAGACCTACAATACTATATTAGTTCCTGGTGCACAACATAGTGGTTTGATATTTCCATACATTGCAAAATGATCACCACAATAAGTCTAGTTACCATCTGTCACGATACAAAGATATTACATTATTACTGACTATATTCCCACACTGTATAGTTCATCCAAGAATGGGGATCTTTAATAATAGATTCCTTTTGCTTTATTGCAATGCTAGTTGCTCATCTTTGAGTGTTTTTTCCCAGGTCATAATCGTCTTAGAAGAACTTGTTGGACACTAGCAATGAATAGTCTAAAATTAAAACGTAGAAATACAAGAGATTAACATTTACAATACCATCAAAAATCTTTAAATACCTGTGGATAAACCTGACGAAAGATTGTGTAAGACCTATGCACTGAAAAGTATAAAATAATGCTGAAGAAAGAAGACCTAAATATATGGAGACAAATAACATATTCATGGATCAGAAGTCTCAGTATTATCAAGACATCAGTAGATTTAATGCAGTTCCAATCAAAATGCCCCCAGTAGGCTTTAATTGACAAACTGATTCTAAAATTGTTACGGAAATATAAAGCAACCGTGAAAAAGAACACGACTGGAGGACTAACACTGTCTTATTTTTAGACATATTATAAAGCTAAAGTAACCTAAACAGTATGGTATTGGCGTAAAGGTAGGATAAACAAAGAAGTCAATGGAACAGAAGAGAGAGCCCAGAAATAGACCCACCCATATAGGTGCAATTCATTTATGACAAAGGTACAAAGACAATTTCATTGAGAAGGGATGGTCTTTTCAACAAATGGTCCTGGTACAAAAATAACTTCAATTCATGCAGTGTATCATATAAAAAATTAACTCAGAATGGATCATAGACTTAAATAAGAGAGCTAAAACTGTAAAATTTCTAGAATATGGGTTAAAGAAAGATTTCATAGATATGATCTCAAAGCATGGTTCTTAAGAGAAAAACATTGGTAAATTGCACTTCATCAAAATTAAAATTTTTTGTTCCGTGAAAGACACTGTTTAAAAAAAAATGTAAAAATAAGCCACAAACTGGGAGAAAAATATTTTCAAACCATGTATCTGATAAAGGTCTTATATCTAGAATATATGAAGAACTCTCCAAACTCAATAAGAAACAACCCACTTTTTAAAAGGTGGGGGAAGCAAGGACTTCCCTGTTGATCTAGTGGGTAAGACTCTGCCCTCCCAATGCAGGGGACCCGGCATGTGGAAGATCCCACATGCGGCACAGTAACTAAGCCCGTGCGCCACAACTACTCAGCCTGCACTTTAGAGCCGCATGCCACAGCTACCGAAGCCCACACACCTAGAGCCGGTGCTCTGCAGCAAGAGAAGCCACTGCAATAAGAAACCCACACACCGCAATGAAGAGTAGCCCCCGCTCGCCACAACTAGAGAAAGCCTGCGCACAGCAACGAAGACCCAATGCAGCCAAAAATAAATAAATAAGTAAACAAATAATTTATTTTTAAAAATAAAATAAAGTAAATAATAAAAGACTGATAATATTAAGAGTTGCTGAGGATGAGGCCCAGCTGGATTCTCACACAGTGGTGGTAAAATAGACTACTTTGGAAAATAATTTGTAAGTTTCTTTAAAAAAAATCAAACAACATATGATCCAGCCATTCCATTATTTCTAATAGTCCCCCCGAAATAGAAACAACCTAAATGTCCATCAAAACATAAATGGATGGGGCTTCCCTGGTGGCGCAGTGGTTGCGCGTCTGCCTGCTGATGCAGGGGAACCGGGTTCGCGCCCCGGTCTGGGAGGATCCCACATGCCGCGGAGCGGCTGGGCCCGTGAGCCATGGCCAATGAGCCTGCGCGTCCGGAGCCTGTGCTCCGCAGCGGGAGAGGCCACAACAGAGGGAGGCCCGCATAACACAAAAAAAAAAAAAAAAAAAAAAAAAAAAACATAAATGGATGAACATGAACATAGTCCTGTGATGGAATACTACAGAGCAGTAAACAGGAATGAACTATTTATAATGCCACTACTTGGGTGGATCTCAGTAATTATCCTGAGTGAAAGAAGCTAGACAAAAAAAGAGTACATACTGTATGATTTTATATAAAATTTTAGAAAATGAAAACGAATTTATAGTTACATAAAATAGATCAGTGGTTGCCTGGGGGCAGGGAGGTTGAGAGTAAATAAAGCAGATGAGTATTTGCCTGGAGGCAGAGAGGTAGAGATTACAAAGGAAATGAAATTTTGTCAGGGAGGTTGTAGTGGGTAGAGTTGTATGTTCCAAAATAAATCCTAATCTCTGGTACCTTTGAATGTGACCTTATTTGGACAGAGGGTCTGTGTAGATACAATCAACTTAAGATGAGGTCATACTGGATTAGGTAGGCTCTAATCCAATGACTGGTATCCTCATAAGAGGAGGGAAATTGGGACAGATAGACACAGACACACACACAGAGATCTCTGTGTGACTAAGGCAGATACTGGAATGATGGATCTACAAGCCAAAGAACGCCAAGGACTGCTGGCAACCACCAGAATCTAGGAGAGAGGCATGGAACAAATTCTCCCTCTGAACCTTCAGAAGGAACCAACCTTTCTAACACCTTGATTGTGGACTTCTGGACTCCAGAACTGTGAGAGAATAAATGTCTGTTATAAGCCATCCACTTTGTAGAAATTTGTTACAGCAGCCCTAGGAAATCAGTCCAAGGGTGATAGACATGTTCCTTACCATGACTGTGGTGATGATTTTTTTTTTTAAGATTTTTACCCTGAGGAACTAAATCGTTTAATGAACTCTTTTTTAAAAAAAATATATTTATTCATTTATTTAATTTATTTTTGGCTGTGTTGGGTCATCATTGCTGCGCGCGGGCTTTCTCTAGTTGTGGCGTGCGGGGGCTACTCTTCATTGTGGTGTGCAGGCTTCTCATTGCCGTGGCTTCTCTTTGTTGCAGAGCACGGGCTCTAGGCACGTGGGCTTCAGTAGTTGTGGCACATGGGCTCTGTAGTTGTGGCTCACGGGCTCTAGAGCGCAGGCTCAGTAGTTGTGGCACATGGGCTTAGTTGCTCTGCAGCATGTGGGATCTTCCCAGACCAGGGCTCAAACCCGTGTCCCCTACATTGACAGGCAGATTCCTAACCTCTGCGCCACCAGAGAAGTCCCGGTGATGATTTTATAGGGACATACATATGTCAAAATATCAAATCATGCAATTTATTGTATGTCACTTATACCTTCGTAAAGCTGTGGTGTTGTTTTTTTTTAATGAACATTGAAAAAAGAAGAGCTTTGAAATACATAAAGTTGTAAATTGTGAATAAAATGGGGCTGGGGGTTTTCCATGCAACTAAAGAGTTACTAGCACATAGTTCAAATACTGTCAGAGCTATACATTACATTAAAAGTAAGAAATGAAGAACTTTCTGATTCTAGAAATGACAAGTTGTCATTAGTGAATAACATCTCAGAACTGGGAATGAGATGAGAAACTTCATCAGATATTTCAGAGAGGACTGAAATTAAAATCATAGGTTTTGGGCTTCCCTGGTGGTGCAGTGGTTGGGAGTCTGCCTGCCGTTGCAGGGGACACGGCTTTGTGCCCCAGTTCGGGAGGATCCTGCATGCCGCGGAGCGGCTGGGCCCATGAGCCATGGCCGCTGAGCCTGTGCGTCTGGAGCCTGTGCTCCGCAGCGGGAGAGGCCGCAGCAGTGAGAGGCCCGCGTACCGCAAAAAAAAAAAAAAAAAAAATTATAGGTTTTACAGAATATAACTCCAAAAGAGACAACCTTAAATTCCAGTGGTTCCTAAAACACTGGTTTAAAAATCAAAAGAGAGGCTTCCCTGTTGGCGCAGTGGTTCAGAATCCGCCTCCCAATGCAGGAGACACGGGTTCGAGCCCTGGTCTGGGAAGATCCCACATGTCACGGAGCGACTAAGCCCGTGTGCCACAACTACTGAGCCCATGTGCCACAACTACTGAAGTCCGCACACCCTACAGCCCAGGCCCTGCAACAAGAGAAGCCACCGCAATGAGAAGCCTGTGCACCACAACAAAGAGTAGCCCCCGCCCGCCGCAACTAGAAAAAGTCCGCGTGCAGCAATGAAGACCCAATGCAGCCAAAAATAAATAAATAAATTTATTAAATAAATAAAATCAAAATCAAAAGAGGACTTCCCTGGCGGTCCAGTGGTTAAGACGCCACGCTTCCACTGCGGAGGGTGCAGGTTCAATCCCTGGTTGGGAAAGTAAGATCCCACATGCTGCACAGCCAAAAAAGAAATAAAACAAAATAAATAAAATAAAAATAAAAAGAGGAACATCAGAGTCATATGGGAAGCATTATACACACACACACACACACACACACACACACACACATATACACAGTCTCAGTCCTCATAATGGTTTCCTAAATGAGAATTTTTATTAATATCTTTGAGGATCTGTGTTAACCCATATGCTGAAGGAGCAAATCTGTTTGGTTGCCACCAGAACAGTCCAAATCTTCATTTTACACATGAGTAACTCAAGGTCTAACTGAGCTTTCTTGTGATGATAGGGCTTGCTGGCATCAAAGCTAGAACTAGAGGACTTCCCTGGTGGTGCAGTGGTTAAGAATCTGCCTGCCAATGCAGGGGATACGGGTTCGAGCCCTGGTCTGGGAAGATCCCACATGCCGCGGGGCAACTAAGCCCGTGAGCCACAACTACTGAGCCCGTGCTCTAGAGCCCACAAGCCACAACTGCTGGGCCCACATGCCACAACTACTGAAGCCTGTGCACCTAGAGCCCATGCTCCGCTACAAGAGAAGCCACCGCAATGAGAAGCCCGCGCACCACAACGAAGGGTAGCCCCCGCTCGCCACAACTAGAGAAAGCCCGTGTGCAGCAACAAAGACCCAACGCAGCCAAAAATAAATAAATAAAATTTTAAAAATAGAAAAAAAAAAAAAAAAGCTAGAACTAGAATCCTGGCCTCCTGTTTGCCTGTACAATTCCTTTTTATGTTGTAATATCTGTATTAACACTCTCAGTGTGAAAAGTGTTTCAACACTTTTCATAACGTGTTTCAAAAGTGTTTCATAAACAGATCTTTATAAACAGGACCGGGAGATTTAACATAAACAATATTCTTATTTATCTCCTTTTTAGACGACTGAGTCAAAGACCAACACCAGAAGAACTAGAACAACGAAACATACTACAACGTGAGTCCAGCTATGGAAATGAAGTCGTATAGATTTTCTTTGTGTGTTTCTGACTCTAATATACAAGACAGAAAAGAGAAGCATTTTTCAACAAAGGCCAAGGAGAGAGTATTCTAGCCAAGGAAGGAGTATTCATACTTTTTACCCCTGAAGGAATATAGTTCCCCCCAAGCTTCCTTTACAAGATATCATTATGATATTGTTTAGTGTACTGGGATACTCCAGAAAATTGTATTTTAATTTTCTCATAATATCCTGCACCTACCTTGGGCATTTGAGAGGTTTTGACAGCGTGTGCTGCCCAACTTTTCTCTGTCTTAAGAGAGGTAAGGTAGTGGTTGTATATTTGGAGTGGACCTTCCTATTCCTAGTGTCTGAGAGCTGGGACCCAGAGCAAGTCCCAAATGCAGCAGTTGTTCTGCCTTTTTCATCTCTTAAGGCTTTCATACCTCCAAAGTCAGAAAATAGGACCATGTATTTAATTTGCTTTCTGTTTATGTAAATGACTAACTGAAATAGCATTCTAATCCAGTACAGATTTATTTTTCCCAATTATAGGGTGAAATTTGTCCTTAAATACCTCCACACTGAAGAGGATTAGGCTTCATAGTGTTACAAGTGTGGGAGCCTTTATAGACTTATCATGTGAAACCTAGTGTGAGCTCCATTCTCCATTGTTAGTGGTTACTCTTGAGCAAAGATCTGCGCAGTTTTTCTTACAGGGCACATAGTAAATATTTTCAACTTTGCAGGCCAAAAAGCAAAAGGAAGCTATTATGTAGGTACTTATCAAACCATTCAAAATGTAACCATTTAAAAATGTAAAGGCCGTGCTTAGCTCATTGGGCAGGAAAAGTACAGGCAGCTGGCCAGATTTGATACCATAGTTGGCTGACCCATGCTCTTAAGTATTTGACTACACCAGGTGACAAGAAAATTGTCTTGATTAACCAGTCCCAAAGTAAGTATTTTATTCTGACTTGGAGCCTGTAAGAAATATCTGTGTATGGGACTTCCCTGGCAGTCCAGTGGTTAAGACTCCAGGCTTCCACTGCAGGGGGCCCGGGTTCATTCCCTGGTCAGGGAACTAAGATCCCACATGTCATGGGGTGCGGCCATAAAAAAGAGAAATATCTGTGTGTAATTACTGAAACGTTTGATATGCAGATTGCCATTTTGAAGTAATATTCTTTGTTTGTGACTGTCAACTGTAGCTAAAAATGAAGCTGATCGTCAGGCAGAAAAACGAGAGATTAAACGTCGGCTCACTAGAAAGGTACACTGTCTCAGTCTGTCCACTCACTGTGTGTCTTGTATTTGAATGACCTATTTGACTGGAAAGAAATAAATTTGACTTGAATTGCCATAGACTGCTGTGAAAATAGAACACATGATGAAAATACAGAAAACAACACAGCATTATAAGAACTTTTTTTCCCCCATTTTTACTGTTTAAAGAAAGCCTGGCACAAGAAGGTGCTCAATAAATGTTTGCACAAGTTTTGACCTTTTATTGGTAGACCTGGGATTTTGGTGTAGACTATAAAAGCTGTTGATGTGTAGAAACGGTAACAGGAGGAGTGTATAGAATTCAATTTTGCAAGGCCAACTGGTGGTTTTCTAATCAGAGAAAGAACTGAACTTGACCCTTAGTAACACCTGAAAAATATGAAAAACCAAATAGGATTTTCTCATTGGTCCCAAATCAGTTAGGGTAGAATCTTTTCTGTACCAGACTTGTGTTAGCCCTTAAACTCTGGGATGAAGTCCTTTTTCCTTTCCCTCCCTCCATAATAGTTGGTAATTACCTCCTGTAGATTCTTGGAGTTGGTCTGAGTTCTCTAGACATTTCTTAAAATGTATAAGAATCCCCAGGAGAGCAACGAATCTAGGCATCTTCCTCCTGATTCTTCCCACTTCTCCCCTTCCCCAGGACCAGAGGAATTATCCTTGATAGATTGGGGGTGGCTAGAGGCCATCACTGGACTTAATGCCTTCAGATTGAGCAAGTTACCTGATTGTTCAAGCTTAAATCATGATTGGTTACAGAATCTGATATCTTGGGCATTATTCATGGTGAAAGGAAATTCACCCTTAATATTACCCATTAATAGATATTGCTTTCATATTAAATGTATTCATTTTCTACTGTATTAGATATGAATTTGTAGCCCTGACCCTTTTGCTACCCAAAATGTGGTCCACGGAGCCGAAGCATTGGCATCACCTGGAGTTTGTAAGAGATGCAGAATCTCAGGCCCCACCCCAAATCTGCTTAGTCAGAATCTACACTTTAACCACATCCCCAAATGGTTTGTATGCATGTTGAAGTTTGAGAAGCACTGGTTATACTGGTTTATAGCAATGGTTCTCTGTCTTGGCTGTGCACTGTGGAGCTTAAAGAAACAAGCAATCTCCTGATACCCGGAATCTCTGAAGATGGACCCAGGGATCAGTCACGTTTAAAGGTCCCCAGCTGATTCCGATGTGCATTGAAAGGTTGAAGCTCTGGATTAGAGGCAGTTTGAATGAATGATTGATGCCTAACTCCTGGCATAGTGAACTGAGAGCCTCCATTTCTTTCAGCTCAGTCAAAGGCCAACTGTGGCTGAACTACTTGCCAGGAAGATTCTGAGGTTTAATGAATACGTGGAGGTAACAGATGCTCATGATTATGACCGGCGAGCTGACAAACCTTGGACCAAACTGACCCCTGCTGACAAGGTGTCTGTCATTTGTCTGTCTCTCTCTTTATTTGAAGGGTACAAGACATTAACTAGAAGGGGGAACCATAACAAAATTTCTACTGCTCGTATAATGTTAAATATCTAAGGTACAAAATACCAAGACGTACCAACCAAAACTTTATACTAATGACTTCACCACCACCACCAAAACTGAAACAGAAGAAAATCCCTGCTACATAACAGAGTACAAAAATCTGGAAATACAACACATTTTTTAACAGTGGTTATGTTTGGTTGGAGGGAGTTTGGATGGTATATTTTAGTAATTACCCATATTTCACTTTTATAACAGGAAAAGCATTTTTACATGCTGTGGAAACTATAAAAAGTACAGTATCTCTTTGGAGGTCCTCAAGTGTTTCGACTTAACTGGAGATTACAGGTTTATTATGAGATGAAGGCTGTCAGGAAAGGCGATATGCATCAGGCTCAGAGCTTCACTCAGTGTGTTGACCTGGCTTCCTCCCTCCCTCTGGGTTGCCTTCCGGGGGTCGCAGTCACTCTCAGAGTTAAGCACAGTAGAGACTAGATGGCAGATACACTGCTGTACTCTAGCAGACAGAAGATGCTGAAGCGCTTTTGTTTCTACTCTGCAGGCCGCCATAAGAAAAGAATTAAATGAATTTAAAAGCTCAGAGATGGAAGTTCATGAGGAGAGCAAACATTTTACACGGTAAGACCCAAATACTGTGAGCTAAGTAGAGCTCCACCAAAAAGCAAATGTAGCAGAGTTGTTCAGCTAGGAAGAACTCTAATGACATAGTTAAAAGAACAACACTCAGTGTTAATTGCGAGAAGACTACAGTTAAGAGAAACAGATGAGAACTAAGAGGCATAGTTCATGCCTTACTGAGTATGGCATTTTATGTATATTATCTTATTTAATCCTTACAGCAGACATACCAGGTGTGTTCATATCCCCATTTTCTTGATGAGGAAGTAGACTCAAAAAGGTTAAGTAACGTGCTTGACTTGCACAACCAGGATGTGGGGAAAGGAATGAATGACTAAAAGCCACTGGGTGCTCTCTTCTCTGCACTTCACTGTCCCAGGTTATGGATAAGGAACTGTTGCTGAGCTAGACAACAGCCTGCCCTCTCTGGTTTCAGTCCTTTCTAGCACAGTTGATCTTACCAATTTAGTGTATAAACATCATGAAACAAGCCAAGAAGCATTTTGATTTGGAATTACTGTTGTGATTAAGGACCCAGCCCATACCTAAAGACTCAGCGAGCCACAAATGGAATCAGTGAAAGTATCTAGGTGACTCTCAGAACATTTATAAAAGGAGGCTAAATGAAATAAGTTATAATGACAATTACAGTTTGCTGTAAAAAAAAAAAAAGGAAGAAGCAAAATTGGAAAATAAAATATTAAACATTTTTTCGATCACAGTACAGGCAAATGGTTATTTTAACTACAGAATTTTTTTGTACTGAACTCTGACAGGATTAGAGAAGGCAGATTCTTTGAACAATAGTAACACCATTCAGGGTGCTGTAATATGAACTCAAATAACAAACCATACTTGCCAGCAAGGAGATTATAGTCTAATCCAGGAAGAGACCTATGTATCACTGTGTACAATCAATATGATAAATGCCTCAGTCATTCTGAGGCCTGAATCTGTCAGGTTTCGTATCCCAACTCCACCATTTCCTGGCTATGTTAGTGTTAGCTATTTTTTTTTAATAAATTTATTTGTTTGTTTATTTATGGCTGCGTTGGGTCTTCGTTGCTGCACGCGGGCTTTCTCTAGTTGTGGTGAGCAGGGGCTACTCTTCATCATGGTGCGCAGGCTTCTTATTGCAGTGGCTTCTCTTGTTGCAGAACACGGGCTCTAGGTGCATGGGCTTCAGTAGTTGTGGCACCTGGGCTCAGTAGTTGTGGCACGCAGGCTCAGTAGTTGTGGCTCTCAGGCTCTAGAGCACAGGCTCAGTAGTGGTGGCGCATGAGCTTAGTTGCTCTGCGGCATGTGGGATCTTCTGGGACCAGGGCTCAAACCCGTGTCCCCTGCATTGGCAGGCAGATTCTTAACCACTGCGCCAC
>NC_041216.1:13277560-13302505 GCF_002837175.3 Physeter macrocephalus | reverse complement strand
GCAGGCTTCTTATTGCAGTGGCTTCTCTTGTTGCAGAACACGGGCTCTAGGTGCATGGGCTTCAGTAGTTGTGGCACCTGGGCTCAGTAGTTGTGGCACGCAGGCTCAGTAGTTGTGGCTCTCAGGCTCTAGAGCACAGGCTCAGTAGTGGTGGCGCATGAGCTTAGTTGCTCTGCGGCATGTGGGATCTTCTGGGACCAGGGCTCAAACCCGTGTCCCCTGCATTGGCAGGCAGATTCTTAACCACTGCGCCACCAGGGGAGTCCAGTGTTGGCTATTTTTATTATTAGTAGTATTAGTAGTAAAGTACCATATTGAGCAACAATACAAGAAAGTCAGAGAGAAGGTGACATTTAGGCTGCATCTTAAATTATGTAAAATAATTTATTTGGACAGGAAGGAAGGAAGGACCATTGTAAGCGAACTACCAGCTTTAGCAAGACTTTGGGAGGCAGGAAAATGCGTGTTCTGAGTAATAGAACATGTAGCTGGAGCAGAGGATGGATGGGGGCAGCATGGTGAAAGTGAGACTAGCAAGATGGGTTACAGTCGTGTTCTGAAGAGCTTTGACTCATGCTAGGATATTGGAACCATTGGAGTTCTGTGTATTTGGGAAAAAGCCCTGGTAGAACTGTGGAAGGTGATTTGGAAGAATGACAAGACCAGCAGCAGGGAGACGAATT
Source organism: Physeter macrocephalus (assembly GCF_002837175.3). Taxonomy (NCBI): domain Eukaryota; kingdom Metazoa; phylum Chordata; class Mammalia; order Artiodactyla; family Physeteridae; genus Physeter; species Physeter macrocephalus. Next base: position 13,301,822 of record NC_041216.1, on the reverse strand, counting down.
AGAAAGCAACTAAAATAGAGTAAGCATGCTGCTAGCTCAAACCAGGGAAGATAGGTTTGAAAGACATTTCAAGCATAGAATCAACAAGATTTGGCAATCTGTTGATTCCGGGGATGAGCTAAAGGAAGTAATCAAAATGACTCCTTAGATTCCAATGTGATTTTTGAAGACTGTTTAGTTAATAGGGAGTTCAGGTGAACAGTTTAGGACATTTATTCAGTGAATATTCAGCACCCACTATCTGATAGATACAGTGCTAGGTGCTTGGGATATAGCAGAGAACAAGATAAAGTCCCTGTCCTCAAGGAGCTTTTATTCTAAAAGAGGAAGGCAGACAGTGAACAAACTAGAAAGTCAATTACGTATGTTGAGTCTGATGAGCCTGTGACACATGGAGGGGGAGCTGTCTAGAAGACAGTTGGATATTCAGCCTCGAGTCCAGGGAGAAAAGCAAGGTATAAAGATTCAAATTTATGAAAAAAGATAGTAGTTCTTAAGGAGAAAAGTGTTTTGTATTTAGAGGGTGGACAGGGGGAAATGAACCAGAAAAACATTGAGGAAAAGCAATTGAAAAAGAGGGAAAACTAGGGAGAAGATAGTGTTACAGAAGTCAAAAGAAGAGAGTTTCAAGAAGGAAGGAAGAGGATCAGTAGTATCAGATGCTACAGAAATGTCAGGTAGGATTCGAGTGGAGGAGAGGTAATTTTTTTCAGTTGGAACATTCATTTCATTACTTTTAAGATAATACAGTTGACCTGTGAACAAGGCAGGAGTTGGGGCTCCCACAACCCTCTGAACAGTTGAAAATCCACGTATAATTTATAGCTCCCCTCCATATATGTGGCACCTCGGTATCCATGGTTCCACTTCCTACACAGGCTATTCAGTCATGTAGTTCTGTGGTATTTACTATTGAAAAAACTCCACGTACAATTGGACTCGCACAGTTCTAACCCTTGTTGTTCAAGGGTCAATTGTAATAGCAAAGAAATCTACAATATCTGGTAACTTGGCTCTTTTTGATCATCTGTTTTAGCTACCACCGTCCATGATGCTGAAGTTTGAGAGAGGATCTAAGCAACCCCCTAAAACAGGGCTGCCTTGCTGCTTCAGTCTCCAGAGCGACATGGAGGGAACTTCAGCACTTCTCAGCGCAGCCAGAATTGAGTCCTCTGGGATATAGCTCTGGGGTGAACAGCACTTCTGTGAATGTAGCATTTCACTGGAATGGATTCTCATATGCTGCCTTGGGCAAAGCTGAACACTTTGTCAGTGCTTTTGAACCGTTTAATATTGCAGCATGCCTGAGGGCTCTTCCCTCACCAGCCACCAATGTTCTGAGTCACTTGCAGGTTCCAGGGTTTATTGGCTGCACCTCACCCTCACCCAAGATGACTGCCTGTGCTGAGGCACAGTTTGCACCATTAGCTTTACCTGCCCTGTCCTGTTGTGAGACCCACCTGTGTAGGTGCTAGATTCTAGCCATCACATCCAGTTGGTGATGGGGGAAACCTTCTGGAGGCCCCCAACCTTCTGGCAAAAGGGGCCCCCACCTCCAAGGGAAGTCTTCATACCACACTGGCATGTCAGCTGAAAGCACTGCACTATACCTCTTGTAACACAGCAGTACAGTCCTCTTCAGGCAGTCCAGCCCAAGAGAAGCTCAGGATCTGACATGTTCTTCCTTTTGGCACAAGTCATTCTGACTTCTATCTGTAAAAAAAAGAAAGAAATCTTGAAGAAATGATGGGAACTTATGTTTTTCCTATCTGTTAAACAGTCTGAGCTGCAACCAGATTCCAGGTTGGGAAAATGAGAAAGCATATATGTTTTCTGTATATAAAAACAAAACCAAAAAAGGCCTTTACATTGAGGCTAACTTGGCAGAAAACTGACTCATGGCTTAAATTGTATAGGCTATTGTCCTTTTGTTGTACCAAATGATACTCTAAATCATTCTAACCAAGAGATGTATTTTCCCCCATAAAGCAGAATTGCAGCAACTCTGTGGGAGCACTTGTGTGCTGTCAGCCCCACACTTCCAGCCAGAATCACAGCAAGGTCCTGGGGATGTGGAGTGCTAGATAGAAAAAGGTCTTTGGAGAAGCAGTTAGGAGGGGCAAGATCATGACCCACTGCTCCTCTCTTTTCCTCAGTACTGTTTGCCTTCTGCTGCTGCGCTCTTTGTCTTAACTCCCAACACTGATCTTCCTGCTAACCCTCTCTGGGAGCTTCCACCTCACTCACCCCTCCTCTTCCAAGCTGTAGCCAGTGCAGTTGGTGCCTGGGCATTGACTCAGGCCCCACTCCTTTTTGTATGTGTAATATATATTAATATGATTTCCTAAAACAGAAGATTCAGTTGCTTTCTTTGAATTTTTACTGAAAACCATACAGCCTTACTATTTCCCTCTAATTCCTATACACTCTAAGTGGAAGGGAAAAAAATAGTTTCTACTTAACTGATGAATGTGGCTTTTTCCCTTTAATGTTCAGAAAATTGTGGCTATTTTATAGATTTCTTCTGCTTTCTTCTGCAGTCCATGTTGTTCTGTATGTGATCTTTCAGTGGATTTTTCTCTTTTCCTCCTTTCATGTCCATGTAAGATTTGCTGAACAATCAGAATATCAGGTTAAAACAAAGTTAAAGTGACCTTAAAAGGTAGTATCTTCCCTCCATTTGGGGAATAGGGAGGTATTTGGATATCTCAGTAAACGTCAAGTGCTTTATGGCTGTGGAGATACACTGGGCCCACATCTCCTTCAAATTCATTAACATTTGGTATGACCAAGGGAAGATAAGTGACAATTCTGCAAAGTTGTTAGAGGTCTGTATATAAGGTGGCCACACATTAAGTGTTAACCTCTTCTAACCTTTCTGTCTTGTTGTTTTGGAAACTATTTGGCTTATGCCAGCATCCTCTGTGGCTTCAGATGACATTTTTCAAACCCCTTTCACCGCCTTCCTTTCCCTTAATGTGCCAAGCTTGAAACAGGATTTGATTTCCTGAGCTACTTGTCTCCTTTCTATGTGCCACCAAGGAATCTAGTTCATCTTTCATCTCATTCATGTTCTTTTGAAACAAGATACTTTGGGAGTCAAGTCTTTTCAGGTGTTTATATAAATATATATATAAAGAGGATTTTGTGTTCTCTTTCCGTGTAAGTAACAATTCACAATCATAATGTAAAGAAGAAATAAAAGCCTGTTGTATTGTACTTCAAGATGCTTCCCTGATGTACAGAATCTCCTTGTAAAATAAATAATTGCATTGTATATCAGTCTTCCTATCAATATTAATTATTAATGTATTTTAGAATTAAAAGAACAAATTATACTATTCTGTTGTGTAGTGTTTATTTTTATGTTCTACCTCACTCCAAATGATTTAAGGTTGCTTGAAAATGCTCCCTATGGGACTTCCCTGGCAGTCCAGTGGATAAGACTCCATGCTCCCAATGCAGGGGGCATGGTTCAATCCATGGCGGGGGAACTAAGATTCTGCAAGCTGCACAGCGTGGCAAAAAAAAAAAAAAAAATCCCTAAAATATTGCTAGACACCCTAAATGAGAAGTAGATGAGGGGGAAAAATTATAGTAAGAACATTAAATGTAACCAGAGGTGAAGGTCAGTGATGTTTGTGTCTGTCTGTACAGAATTGTGGAAAAAGAATAAGCTGCAGAGGGGAAAGCCAACTGCAAACCCCACACTGTGTAGCAGGTGCAGCTCTAGGTTTTATTAATCCCACCTAGACTGGGAGGTAAGTGAAAGTACACTCATTTTACCAGTGAAGAGCTTGAGAGATGAAGTTACCTCCCCAAAGTCAAAGAAAATTATGTAATCACTCTTTACATATATTCAAGGAAAAGCAATTGCATCCTAATCAGTCGTCCCTACAAGGACTTACTGTGTCTGGACCACATATAGTTAGACCTCAGGCTGACATCACAATAGGACAGATCATAGCTTATGTACTCCTCTCTGGCAAGCAGCCCAGTTTCAATCGAGGTGGCCCTACCAATGACTCACTTTGTACTTGTCACTTCAGAGACTGGCCTTGATTATTGTACCACCCTTTACCAAGGGTTAAGAGAAACCATGAGTCAGAACTGCTCGTGCCATTGGGCTCCACCTGCTCCCACAATTTCCTTCTACTAGCCCTCCAAAGAGGCCTCAAACTGCCATTACCCTTTTGAGGTCACGCATTGTCTCTAGAAGGGTATTTTGAAGGTACACATTGCCCAGTGTTTGCTGAAACAGTGAATGAATTTAGGATTTTGATTACTGTACCCCGGGTAATTTTGATTACAATTGCAGAGAAGGGGTTTGGAAAACCACCATCAGAAAGGGCAAGTCCAGTGGATATTGAATGGGAGGGGGTGGGATAGGAAGTCTACTTGTAAAAGTTGAGAATGTACAACAAAAGCCAGGTGTTGAGGGCTTCCCTGGTGGCGCAGTGGTTGAGAGTCTGCCTGCCGATGCAGGGGACACGGGTTCATGCCCCGGTCCGGGAAAATCCCACATGCCGCGGGGCAGCTGGGCCCGTGAGCCATGGCCGCTGAGCCTGAGCATCCGGAGCCTGTGCTCCGCAACAGGAGAGGCCACAGCTGAGAGGCCCGCATACCGGAAAAAAAAAAAAAAAAAAAAAAGCCAGGTGCTGAAACCAAAACACAGCCTAAACCACTGTTTCAATTCCATCTGTAAGAGGCGTGAAGGGAAGAGAAGGAAACACCAGCAGCCTGGACCGCTTCCTCCATCTTTCTCCTCTGTGGGAACCATTAATTTCTTCCCCCAAGAATTTTTGCCTCCTTCATAAAGCATAGAGGTCATATGACAGGAACAAACACCCTCAACTTCTCTGCATCTGGTACTGAGGAGACACACACACCATTAATTCATTCATTTGATCAGCGTTTATCTCCTTCCTGCCCCACCAAGAAAAACAATCTTCCTCTGTTGCTCTATCACCTACTTTTACCATACTCCCTTCACATAATCTATTCTAACATTAAACAACTTAAATTCCTGTACAGTCCAAGCAGTTGAACTAAATGAGTGACAGAGGAAAAAGAAGCAATGCAGATGTAAACTGAACAGTTTTCTTCACATTCGTGTAGGACCTCTGGTCCATACATGCTGTTTTCCATTTCTAAAGCCATGTTCACTCAACTCATTAAAATATAAACTAAATCCAAAATAAAATGGCTTTCCCTGAGGTTACCAGTGTCTTCTTGGTTAACTGCCACATCCAAGGCCTGTTTTCAGCTCAAAACGTATCTGACTACTCTGCAGCACGTGATGCTCTGGGCCATGTTCTAATCCTCAAAACTTCTTCTTTGGCTTCTCAGACACCACTCACTCTCCTGGTTCTCCTCTGATCATGCTTCCTCTGTCCCCCGGCTTCTTCCCTGACCACCATTTAAATGTTGGGTTTTCATGTCCTCTTATCACTCTCCCTGCTCTTCCAACATGACTTCAGTCACCACTCTTAATCTATTTACAACTCGGATTTCTTGCTTGGAGTCCAACCCTATATCCAATTACCCTGTAGACATATATACCCCCACATGTTCCCAAGGTATGCACCTCCAGGCTTCCTTTTCAAGGGGGTGCTGAGAGAGGGGTCGGAATGAGTGAGACTTAAGCAGCGTTTGCAGCAGTTCACAATTCAATAAACAATGAGGTTAACAACAACAACAAAACTTATATTCACCTCCTATGTGGACCTTACCTGCTACCCCTACCACCTACTTTCTCAGTTATCAGTTAGAGACCACAATATGTTCAGCATCCCAAATCTGAAACTTTGGTATTATCTGCAAGTTTCTCTCTTACCTCACAGGTCCAGTGGGACAATAAAGTCTGTACATTCTCTACCTCAGAAATGTCTCTCAATTCCTTTATCTCCTCTTGCCTTGTTTACCATTCAAGTTCGAAGCCAACATAATTTAATGGGACTTTATAACCTCCAGTCTCTCCAATCTATCCTCCGACATTGCCACTAGAGTTACCTTTCTAAAATGCAGAGATAGGGACTTCCCTGGCGGTCCAGTGGTTAAGACTCCGCGCTGCCACTGCAGGGGCACAGCTGTGTTCAATCCCCGGTCTGGGAACTAAGATCCCACATGCCGTGTGGCACAGCCAAAAAAGATAAAATGCAAAGATAGAGAAATCCTTTACTTCAAAACTATTGACCCCTAGTTACCTGCAGGATAAAATTTAAACTTTGTCTGGACCACAAGATACTTTGTATTCAGCTCTTGCCTATTTCTCAGGCTCATAAAAAGCCCAGGCAGTTCTCCCTTTGATGTTCCTAATCAAGCTGACCTCTCACCCTTCCCGGGAGACCACAGGCCTGCTAGTTCCTCACTTGGAATGCTGTCATCGTCCACACTCCACCCTTTTACTATTCCTTCAAGTTTTAGCTCAGATTTTAACTCCCCAGGAAAACCCTCTCAGCCTTTAGCCAATTGTTCAGTTGCTCTGTCCTCAGAATACATTATTCATGCCACACACAGCTTATCAAGTAGTAGTATAATTTGCTGTCATGTCTATTTCCCCCACTGTGAGTGCTCAAGGACAGAAAAAGTGGTTCATCTCAATCCCCAATGTCTAGCACAATGCCTAGCAAATTAAGTCATATTCACTAAGTAAACGTTGAATGAGTGATTGAAAGGCAACTGAATACTCGTAATATCACCAGAAAAGTAGCAGAATTATTTGTCTCTCTTCCTCTAAACTACTGGTTCTCAAACATTTTTGTTGCGTGACCCCTTCATAATTTAAAAAATTACTCAGAACCCAAAAAAACTTTCTATCTGTTGGTGATATCTATTGATACTTACTGTACTAAGATTAAAACTGAGAAAATTTTAAAATATTTATGATACATTTCAAAATAATAATCCATTACAGGTTAATTAACAATATATTTGTATGAAAAAAACTATTTTCCAAAAATAGAGAAGAGTGGCATTGTTTTACATTTTTTGCAAATCTCTTTACTGTCTGGTTTAATTGACGGCAACTCAGTTCTCATATCTGCTCTTGCATTCAACCTGTTACTATATGGTGTTTTGGTTTAAGTAAATGAAGAAAATCCAGTCCCACACAAGATATATAGTTGGTAAAGATGTCAGCCATTCTTTCAAATAAAATAGTATTCCATGAAAAAACGTGGCTTTTTCAGCTCATAACTCAAACAATGGCATAAGTGCTTTTCCGGTAGATCAGCTTCTCACATGCAGCATAAATGCTCTATGTGTACTTCTCACTTTGTCACATAGAATATTAAAAAGACAGATACTCAGGACTTCCCTGGTGGCGCAGTGGTTAAGAATCCGCCTACCAATGCACGGGACACGGGTTCGAGCCCTGGTCCGGGAAGATCCCACATGCCGCGGAGCAACTAAGCCCGTGTGCCACAACTACTGAGCCTGCGCTCTAGAGCCCGTGAGCCACAGCTACTGAGCCCACATGCCTAGAGCCTGTGCTCCGCAACAAGAGAAGCCACCGCAATGAGAAGCCCGCGCACCACAACGAAGAGCAGCCCCTGCTCGCCACAACTAGAGAAAGCCCGTGCTTAGCAACGAAGACCCAACACAGCCAAATAAATAAACAATAAAAGACAGACACTCAAAAAGCAAGAATTAGTCAAATTAATGATTTTTACTTCTTCATCAAGGATGTCCTTCGGTGAAACTGACTTTTTTTTAAATTGTAAATTTGTGTTGATGAAGAATACGATGACCATCAGTACAGTTTGGTGACAGGGCTTTGAAACAAACTAAGACACCAGCAGTTTAACCCACAATTTCATTTTACATCAGTGTAGAGTCAACATAGTGAAGGAGGCAGAAAAAGTCTAAGTATTATTATGAAATAGTTTTGACCTCATGAACCCCCAAAAGAGTTTCAGGGACCCCAGAGTTGGCCAACTACACTGAGAGAACCACTGCTCTGGGCCTGTTTCGCATCTTAAAACCTGGGTAATAGGGCTTCCCTGGTGACGCAGTGGTTAAGAATCCGCCTGCCAATCCAGGGGAGACAGGTTCGACTCCTGGTCTGGGAAGATCCCACATGCCGCAGAGCAACTAAGCCTGTGCACCACAACTACTGAGCCTGTGCTCTAGAGCCCATGAGCCACAACTACTGAAGCCCGTGAACCTAGAGCCCGTGCTCCACAACAAGAGAAGCCACCACAGTGAGAACCCCGTGCACCACAATGAAGAGTAGACCCCACTCGCCACAACTAGAGAAAGCCTGCGCGCAGCAAGGAAGACCCAACACAGCCAAAAATAAATGCAAGAAAGAAAGAAAACGCATGGTATTAAAAAAATTTTTTTAAAAACCTGGGTAATAATACCAGTGTCTTAGAATTGCTGTGATGGTAAATAATATATTTAAAGCACCCAGCACAAAATCTTATAGGAGGAACACCATAAATGTTTCTACTCGTTATAGCAGAGCTGTGATGGCTCTACGTCAATTAATCTAACACTTATTCGAAATTCTATCGCATTTGCAACATTTCACATGTAACATTTATCTTCAGGATTCTTTGCTTGCCTTCTTTATATTAGGTGTCTATATGTGTTAAAATACACGTAACATAAAATTTACCAGTTTAACAATTTTAAGTGTAGTTTAGTACTTCCGACTTATTTACCAACGCCATTTATCAAATGTTTATTTCACACGTAACAGGGTAGATTCAATCCCTTTTGAGACTCTGCATTTCTCTAGATGTCTTTTTCTTTTTCTGTTTTTTTTTCCAGACAAGGCTTAAATGCCTTTTCTATTCAGAACACTTATTAATCCAAAGGTTTTTTGACTTTATTTAACGGCTTATCCTCCAGATTGGTGAACTGATCATAGAGCCGTAAATACCCGATGCAGCACGTACAAATCACACTAAATACTTCAAAACCTCCCTTTCTGTAACTTGCACTTGCAAGATCCCGCGCGAAGTCTCTACTATCGAGAGATGCCTCTACGCCAGGTAGGGGTGGGGCTTAACCTGCAGTGGAGTCCCAGCACCCTTAGCGAATTTCTAACTCCCTAACTGCGCATGACGCGGCGCAGGCGCAATAGAGATTTCTTGACTTCCGAGGGCTCAAGAAGGTATAAATACCGATGCTTTGAGGCAGTTAGGTCTTTTCGGGGAAGCCTGTTGTCATGTGCCTCGGGTGCTAGGTGAGTGTGGTTAGATGCCTGCCTCATCAGCGCTTTGGTACTGGGTTCGCCACTCAGCCTTTTCTGTGGGGATCATACTATTTAGAATGATTCCGAATCTTCGGCGTCCATGCTGACTACACTTAACTCGCAAAAGTGGGGCCGGGTCGGTTGTGGGCGGGGGAGGCCTCGCTGGCCGCGGGTCTTGGCCGTAACCAAAAGGGTCGCTAGCGCGGGAATTCCCAGGCCTACGCGACCCTCCGCGCCCACAAGCTAAGTGCGCAGCGCCCGACCTCATTTCCTGTTGCGCCATTGTGCTGCTTCGTAGGAGGCGCGTTAGCGTCTTCAGTGGAGTTGAATGCAGACCATTTTGTTCCCGATTCGGGTTATTTTTAATTCTGCTGCCATTTATTTTTTCTTTGGGGGCAATTTTTTTATTTCAGGCCATGGGATTAAAGGTGGGATTCTTTATTGGGGTCATAACGGCTGTTTGTTATTTGCTGTTCTTTGGCAGCAAGCTAATCGCATGTTGGGATTCCTAGATGTCTTTGGAGTACCTGGTTGAAAATTCAGATTATTGATGTGTCTGCTGGTTAGTCTTGAGCTCAACTCTTGTTGACACTCTGGGGTGATTGGGATCTAGTCCCTTATAGATACTGCTGCGAAGTAGCTATCAACTTGGTGAAGTTAATTTCTAAAGTATAGTGACCAACGTGGACACCCCGGGAGGTCACTCTCCCCGGGCTCTGTCCTGGTGGCGTAGGGGAGCATAGGGCTCTGCCCCATGATGTACAGTTCCTTTCCACAACGTTGGAGATGAAGCCGGGCCTTGAGTCTGCGCCTGCATATTCCTACAGCTTCTCAGAGTCCTGTGGACAATGACTGAGAAGACAAACCATGCAGGAAACAGCTCTCTAGAGCAGCCTATCTGAATCTTGGTTGATGCGAAGTGAATGAAAGATTTGTTTTAATCAGTTTGGGTGTACTACTGGATTAAAGGTTTTACCTGCCTTGTTTTGCAGCATTCGTTTGGGATTCCAAATAATTTGGTTCGGGGTAAGTAAATCTACGAATTCTTTTTGGCCTATCAGTTTGCCTGCCAACATTTTGCAGAAGACATTTGATCATTTTGAGTTCAGTTCCCTTTCATGAAGATGGTGCTGTTCAGTGCATCAAGATATTTTGCTACTTTTTTTTGTAGACATGTTGACAGTTTCTTAGATGTATGCTCATATTCCAGGAAGATGGCTTTTTAAAGTTTATCTTCACATCTTTAATACTCACGATAGAGGAGAGATTGCTGTTTTGCAAATGGAACAATTTTGAATGACTTAACCAAAGCAAAGCTGTCACATGAGCCATGTAATGTGTGTACCCTCGATCTTTCCAGGGGAACTAAGGGTTTGGTCTCTTGTACAGTTCCTTTCTGTGATATGGGGGGTTAAGTTGCACCAGCATATGCGGAGCATATGTCTACAATGACAGTAACTATGATAAAGCATAACTTTTGGAAGTTATTAGAAACAGTTGCTAATCCTGGTGGACTTGGACTTCCCTCAAGTCTATATGTAGTATGGGATGAGGGGAAATGAAATGTCTTGATAATAGGGGTACAGTAAGTCCTCTACATACAAACCTTAAGATACGAACGTGTGCATATGTCCAATCACATAAATTAATTCAGGTGTCTGGTGTACATTGTCACATGCCTGCATCCTCTGCAAGTGGTTGTGTTTTAGTATACTTTACAGTACTGTATGGAGTACAGTAGGACAGTATCTGTATTTTAAGCCCAGGATGTTTGGAAACGAGCATAAAAGCAGCAGTGACGTAGGTGGTACTGCTGAAGAACGAAAGATTCATTATGCAGGAAGTGGTAAGGGGGTTTTCTTTATTTGAGGAGACACTGTTAGTTTTTGAGGCAAAGGACCCGGACGTAGAATGGTACACGAAAGTTGCAGCAACCATTCAGAATGCAATGCAGTGCTACTGTGTCATCTATGAGAAAAAGTGCTAGTACCGAGATATCACCGGATCGTTTTTTCAAGAGGGTAGATAGAGTTGAATCCAACAAGGGACCAGAACCTGTGCCATCAATGTCAGGCATGAGTGAAATTGCAGCTTGCCCTCCGTCTCCTATTGCTGACGATCCTTCAGCTCTACCATCTCCCCCCTCTCCCTCCTCCCGTCAGTAACTCATGGCCTGTTTACTCGAGGCCAGCCCCTGTATGCTAGCTGTTGTACTTTTCAAGGTACTAAGGTTTAAAATGGTTCCTTTATTTTGGGGGGTTTTTTTTTGTATTTGTGTGAAAAGTATTATAAACCTATTACAGTACAGTACTATATAGTCGGTTGTGTTAATTGGGTACCTAGGCTAACTTTGTTGTACTTTGTCCACTCTCAGAACGGAACTTGTTCGAATGGGAACTTCTCTGTTCAGTCAGACATTCCAACGTGGATACCCCGGGAGGTCACTCTCCCCAGGCTCTGTCCAGGTGGCGTAGGGGAGCATAGGGCTCTGCCCCATGATGTACAGTCCCTTTCCACAACGTTGGAGATGAAGCCGGGCCTTGAGTCTGCGCCTGCATATTCCTACAGCTTCTCAGAGTCCTGTGGACGATGACTGGGGAGATAAACCATGCAGTGAGACATCTAGTATACCAAAATTTAAAAGTGAAATAAGATTGTTATGTATGAATCTAATTCTTTTTTGTCCTTTTCATTCAGGAGAGAAGAGGAGCCTTGCCTGACTTGTGCAGTTAACAATGCTTTGGGGGCCTTTATTTGGCAGGGAGATTAGTAAAGTGAGTAATACACTGTTTTGGGAAGATAAGCTGGGCAATTTGAAAATGTTTTAAGTTTCGGCACAATGTTTAACCCTGGAATTGCACCTTAAAAACCAGCAGAGTAATAGTGTTCTGTTGCCCAGGTGCCTTTTGAAATTTAGAGGGAATTCCAGAAGACACTTGAGTGTGGGCAGGTCTGTGGACAGTACAGTGACCTGGGAGTCCCAAGAGACCCTTACAGGTTTCCTGTGAGGTGGAAACTTGATGTACTGATACTAAGATCTTGGCCATTCTCAAGTAAACTGGATTTTCTTAAAAGTGGAAAGCGGGTGCCCATGAGAATCTACATGTCTTAATAAAGAGATCCATGTCAGTTTCTAATGTACTCATGAATTATAATAAAGGTGACTATATACATAATTGTGTGGTTCTTTTTTTTTTGGCCGCACCATGTGGCTTGCAGGATCTTAAGTCCCTGGTCTCAAACCCGGTCCCCCTGCAGTGAAAACACCAGGGAATTCCCTATGTGGTTCTTTCTATGCAAATAGACTGCTAAATGAGTACTCTGTAAATGAAGCTGCTTGTTCAAGCAGTTAATACCTGATTAATTCTGCACTAATTAAAGGCCCTGAGCTCTTGTGTTTAATATTGGCATTTGTGTACTACCACTTGGGAAAATGCACATTTCCTAACCAGTTGTAAATAAATACGTAACTTAAGGTATGGTGTTAGAGACTTATACATTAGGCCACTGGACATGGGTGTTGAATGAGAGGTCTTGATGCTGATGAGACCTAACCATTGTATAAGATTTGGTGCAGATGTTAAAAAGTTAAAAGCAGCTGTTGGGGTAGTTAATCCTCTGCTGTGTCAAAGGGCTATGCGTGAGTCACAATAGGACTTTGTGTCAAGCCTGTGTACAGGCTGCCAGCATTATAGGGAAGTCTTAAGACTGAAGGATGGGGACTAGCAGGGAACCATCTAGAAGGTAAAGTCTAGATCTTGGGTGGGGCTATTAAGTGAATTTTACAAGATGGGGAGGTAGAATAACCCATTTAGAATCCACTGGGGTCAGGTTTAAGCGGGGGGATTTGGGGGTTTGGTGGGTTGTGGCCCAAACACATGGAATGTCCAGATGTACAGTTTTACAGCGTTCAGGGACAAGAGGGTAAACGAGAATAGGAGCTAGTTTGTGGCCATGATTATTGGAGAACCTGGGTTGCTTTACCTAAACAAGTAGCAACACTTGCAGTGCTTACCTGTGCCAGGCTCTTCTAAGCACTTGGCATGTGTTAATCACAGCCCTGAAGTGAGTATTAATCTGTCTTCTTTGATAGGAAAACCCAGGAGGAGAAAGGCCAAATAATTGCCCAAAGCTACAACTAGGAAGTGGACTGGTCCTGTATCCCCAGGGTTAGCCCTGTGTCCAGCGTACATCTTGGCATTATTCCCACATAAACACTGGATGGTAGATGCACAGTAAAGTGTGAACGATGTTTTTAGTGTAAATTCTCAGGGTAGGGCTGGGTGCTAGGTGGGGAATACATTTCTCCTGGTGTCCAAGCGTAGCTGAAGCAAAGCTGTCAGCAAGTATTCTAGGTCATACCCTTTGCTGAACTTCAGGTTGCAACATACCTACCTGTAGATTTTTTACAAACAGGTTATTCTGGCTTTTTTCCTCCATGTAGGCCTTAATAGTCATAGCAGTAGTTGCTAAACTGAGACTGCCTGGGTTTGAATCCTGATACCACTTGTAGTCCCTGTGACCTTGGGCAAGCTACTTAACCTCTCTGCCTCAGTTTCCTTATGCATAGAATGGGGACAATAAAAGTACCTCTTGGAGTTGTAGTGAGAATTTAGAGTTAATATTTGTCAAAAAGCTTACAGTCTCATAAGTACAGTGAGCTTGTGAGAAAATTCTGACTTAAAAGCAAACAACTAGGGATATAGTATCCATTAAAGTTTTGTTTAATAAAGTCTGCCACCACAGATAAATGATCTACTAAACCAGGCTTATCACTCAGAACGCTACCTCTTCAGGAGAGAAAAGGGGAGATGCAGGGATTAGTATTGCCCAAGATCACCTAACTAGTAATAGAACTAGGATTTGAACCTAACTTCAAAACCGTATCATGATATACTGTTACCTTTGAACAAGGCAGTGTGGTAAGATACGTACATTATTTCATCTAATATTCTATGTACCCCTGTAAAGTAGGTACCCCTTGTGCCCATTTTGCAGAGGAGACTGAAGTTGGAGTTGAACTTGCACGAGTTATATAGCCAGTAAGTGGCAGAGCATGCATCTGAGCAAGGCAATTGACTGCAGAGCCTGTGCTCAACCCACATCATACCATGCCTTGAGAAAATTAGCTATTTACACTTTGTATTCAGCTAATTAGTACCCACTACACCATAAAAACTCAGTTTCAGTTGTAACAAATTATAAACCTACTATGTGCTTATGTCTGCTTGACTCTGGATAATACTAAGACATGAGTGCAGTTTCCTGGGGAGTGGGAGCCCTTCCTGGCTGTTACTTCTGTCTTTCACCACTTTCTGTCTTTATGCATGTCTTTCCCTCTGATGGATGGGATTTTAGTTCCCCAACCAACCAGGAATCAAATCTGGGCCCCCTGCAGTGGAGTCTTAACCACTGGACAGCCAGGGAGGTCCCAGAACCTGTGTCTTTATGATGGTATCTGACATTTGATGAGGATTTACTATGTGCTAGGCATTCTTTAATCCTTACAACAGCCCTATGCAGGGCAGAGACATTTTTTATATCCATGTTATAGAAAAGGAAGACAATCAAGTTTAGATTATTTGCCCAAGGTCACACATCTTTAGATGAAGGTCTGCATCTTTAGAGCCTGAACTCAACCACCATTCTTACCTCCCCTTCCCTAAGCACCCATAATGGCTTCTGTCAGAGGTAGGGTGGGCACTTTGAGCATTCCATCATGATAATGTTATTAGCATTCTGATGTGCTTATTTTTTAGTTGATGTCCATCTAACCTACTAGTTGAGTTATCCTCAAAGAATGGGACCATATATGTATGCTCAGGACCTAGTACTGGGCCTGGCACATAGCAAACGCTGGTTGATGACTTTATTGTTCTTCTGTGTTCTATTTCATTGATTTCTGTTTTGATCTTTATTATGTTCTTTCTTTTGTTTATTTTGGGTTTAGTTTGCTCTTCTTTTCCTAGTTGCCTAAGGCAGAAGCTGATTAATTTGAGACCTTTTCTTCATTTCTAGTATAGGCATTTAATGCTATTAGTTTCTCCCAAATACTCCTCTAACAATATTCCGCAAGTAAAAAACAAAACAAACAAACAAAAATATTCCAGAAGTTCTGCTATGTTATGTTTTCATTTTAATTCAGTTCAAAATACTTTGAAATTCCCTTTTGATTTCTTCTTTGACCTGTGGGCTATGTAAAAGTGTGTTTTTATTGTTTTTATTTTTATTTATTTATTTATTTAGGCCACGCCAGGCAGCTTGCAGGATCTTAGTTCCCCAACCAGGTATTGAACCCAGGCC
Organism: Physeter macrocephalus; assembly: GCF_002837175.3. Classification (NCBI taxonomy): domain Eukaryota; kingdom Metazoa; phylum Chordata; class Mammalia; order Artiodactyla; family Physeteridae; genus Physeter; species Physeter macrocephalus. Next base: position 13,286,314 of record NC_041216.1, on the reverse strand, counting down.
ACAGCAGTGAAAGTGCTGAGTCCTAACCAGTGGACCACCAGGGAATTCCCAAAAGTGTGTTTTTAAATATTTGGGAGTTTTCCAAAGATCTTTCTGTTATTTGTTTCTACTTTCATTCCATTGTGGCCTAAGTATATGTTTACTTTGTATGATTGAATCATCTTAAATTTAACAAGCCTTTTTCTGGGCTTCCCTGGTGGCGCAGTGGTTGAGAGCCCGCCTGCCGATGCAGGGGACGCGGGTTCGTGCCCCGGTCCGGGAAGATCCCACATGCTGCGGAGCGGCTGGGCCCGTGAGCCATGACCGCTGGGCCTGTGCATCCAGAGCCTGTGCTCCGTGGCGGGAGAGGCCCCAACAGTGACAGGCCCGCATACCACAAAAGAAAAAAAAAAAAACAACACGCCTTTTTCTATAACCTAGTATAGCCTATCTTGGGAAATGTTTCATGTGCACTTAAAAGGCATGCGTATGTTACTGTTGTCTGAAAAAAATCAAGGTGGAGTGTGAAGAAAGGTGAAGTGTTCCATAAATGTCAGTCAGTTCAAATTGATTGAAAGTGTTGTTCAAGTCTATTTTTTCCTTGCTGGTTTTCTTCCTACCTGTCCTGTCAGTAATATTGAGAGTGGGTTATTGAAATCTCCAGCTATAGTTGTCGATTTGTCTATTTCTTCTAGAAGTTCTATCAGTTTTTACTTCACGTATTTTGAAGCTCTGTTATTAGTTGCATATACTGAGGATTGTGCATTTTGATTGACTCCTTTATCATTGTGAAATTACCTTCTTTATTTCCATAATACTCTGCTCTGAAATCTACTTTGCTATTAATATAGTTGCTCCAGCTTTTTTTTGACTAGTGTTACCAGAGTATGTCTTTTTCTGTCTTTTTACTTTTAATCTATTTTTTCTATCTTTTTACTTTTAATCTTGAACAACACGGGAGTGCTACTGAAAATCCCCATATAACTTCACAGTTGGCCCTCTGTATCTGTGATTCTGCAACCACAGATTTAACCAACCTTAGATCGTGTAGGACTGTAGTACGCAGTACGTATTTATTGAAAAAAATCTGAGTATAAGTGGACCTGCATAGTTCAAACCTGAGTTGTTCAAGGGTCAACTGTATTTATGTTTAACGTGTATATCTTGTAGGCAGTGTGTGGCTGGGTCTTGCTTTTTCTATTATGATAATCTCTGCCTTTCATTTGGAGTGTTCAGACCACATTTATTTTATTTTTTTAAAAGCGCTTTTTTTTGTATTTATTTATTTGGCTGCATCGGGTCATAGCTGTGGCATGCGGGATCTTTAGCTGCAGCGTGCAAACTCTTAGTTGCGGCACGCATGTGGGTCTATTTCCCTATCCGGGGATCTAACCCGGGCCCCCTACATTGGAAGTGCGGAGTCTTAGCCACTGGACCACCAGGGAAGTCCCAAGACCACATTTATTTTCAATCACAGATCTGTAGGTTTATAGTTTATAGGTTTATAGTTTGAACATTTTTTAGCCATTATTTCTTCATGTATTTTCTGTCCCCAGTTCCTCCTTATTTTCAGGGTCTCCAATTACCTGTAGAGTAGGCTACTTATTAAAGTTATTCCATAGTTCATTAATAACTATTTTCACTTAAAAATTTTTTTTCTATGTTTCATTTTGGATAGTTTCTTTTGCTGTGCATCAAGTTCACTAATCGTTGCTTTTCCAATATCTAATCTATTGTTAATGCTATCCAGTGTATTTGTAATCTTAGATATTGTCGAGAAGCTCACTTTGGGTCTTTTTATATCTTCCGTGTCTCCACTTAACTTTTGGACATATGCCATACAGTTATTTATTTTTTTAATGTAAGTCTTTTTTTTTTTAATGTTTTTAGTTCTTTTATTTATTTATTTATTTTTGGCTGCGTTGGGTCTTCGTTGCTGTGCACAGGCTTTCTCTAGTTGCAGTGAGCAGGGGCTACTCTTCATTGCAGTGCACGGGATTCTCATTGCGGTGGCTCCTCTTGTTGCGGAGCACGGGCTCTAGGCTCCCAGGCTTCAGTAGTTGTGGCATGTGGGCTCAGTAGTTGTGGTACATGGGCTTAGTTGCTCTGCGGCATGTGGGATCTTTCCGGACCAGGGATCGAACCCACGTTCCCTGCATTGGCAGGCGGATTCTTAACCACTGTGCCACCAGGGAAGCCCTGCCATACAGTAATAATAACTTTTAATATCGTTCACTTCTACTTCTATCATTTGTGTCATTTCTGGGTTGGATTCAATTGATTGTTCTCCTTACTATGGTTTGTGTTCAATAAATAAAATACAACAGTAATAGAGTGTGAAAAAAAATTAATCTTTGCATTCAAAGAAGGAAAAGATAAGTGGGGCTAAGGAAGGCTTCATGGAGATGGCAACTGAATTGAGCCTTAAAATATACATATCAAGAATTCAGCTAGGCAGGAAAGAAGGCACCTGGTAAGAGAGGTGAGAAAGTAAGAAAGCAGGAATGAGCATGGGCGTGTTCAGAGTACAGTGCAGACGCCAAGGGGGAAATAGGAAACCAACAGCTTGGGGCATTTGCCACCTGGTGCTCCTAGCACAGCACTGAAGAAATATCTGAGTCTTTAAAGATTTTTAAGCAGGGCAAAGTCTCACAGCCATGATTTAGGGAGATTAACCTGGGGATCTTGGTGGAATGAAATGAAGGGGAAAGGGTGAGGGGTGGGAGCAGAGGCCAGGTAGGTGGTGCTTTAGACCAGAGGGGCAGAAATAAAAGATGGAGAGGAGAGGGAAGAATCAGAAAAGATGTGAAAGTTTGAATCTGTACTTCTCAGAGAACCTTAACCTTGGCTTGAAGGATGAAGCGGGGGTGGGGGTAGGGGGTCTAGATCCAAGGAAAATGAGTTTTATTTGGGGTATTGAGTCTTCTGGGTAGAGCCGTGGGACTAAAACTTAGGGTGGAGGTCAGAACCAGACCAGGTGGGCTGCCCTCTCAGTTAAAAGGCGATGTCTCGGCCCTAAACAAGATTTCTGATCTCCTTCTACCACTTGTATGAAAAGAAAACTTGCTTAACCTCTTTGAACCTCATTTTTTTCATTTTCCAACTGTCGAGGGTTTTGTGAGGAACCAATGAAGTAATGGACGGATGTGTTTCTGTAGTTGAAGTAAGAGGTTTTACAAAATACGTGATGATAGTTATTTTTATAATTACATCAAGCCATGTGAGTGAGTAAGATCTTGGAGGAAGACAGCAGAGACAGATCAGAGATCCCAGGGTTAAAACTTGGAGGAATTTCACAGTGAGGACTCCAAAAGAGGAGTCCCTGATGGAGGCAGAAGTAAACTTGAGGAGGTGAGAAACCTTAAAGATGGGGAGTGCTTTGGGGTGGGCTCTGTGTAGAAGAAACTCAGTTGGTAAACACTTATCAAAAGTGTCTATCTAGAGTTCAGGTATGATAGAATGACCTTCAGAGTCAGAATCAACATGAAATGGAGAAAATATCCTTCTGCAGACGTCACTCCTTTGACCTGGGAAACCCCCAGACACAAATCAAAGGGCCTGAAAGGTCACCACAGGGAACTTGAAATCCTGAAGAACTGTTTGTATCCTGTCCTGAAGAAGGAGTGTGTTAACAAGACAGGGTAGTCGGCTTGGCACCTGTTTTCCATCACTAGCTCCCAACCTCAGTTCACACCCTCATCTTTTTTATCTGGCCTCCCTCCCCCACTCTTGGTTTCCCCTTCCCCCAAGTCCATTCTCTGCATTCTCCATTTAGTTCTAAAACAAAAATCTGCTGCTGTCACTCACGTGCTTAAATACGTTCCATAGTTCCCCATTTCCCCAGGGAAGACGGTGCCTCCTTAGACAAGACCCTGAATCCATGATCTGTCTCTCCCTCTCCAGTTCCTCCGCATGGCACCCTCTGCCCCAGTCAGACCTTGGCAGTTTCCCACAACCACCACAGGCTCCCATCGCTCCCTGTCAGTGCACGGGATGCTTCTCCTAGGATGCCCTGCCTTCTTACGCTTAACCTGGAAAGCCTTTGTTAAGGCCCGGCTGAGCCAGATAACCTTGTGCGTACCGTTGTCACAGCCCTGAGCGGTTGCTGATAGTCCGATTTCTCATCTTTCTCTGATGGAGAGCCTCTTGAGAGCAGGGAGGATCAGAATCTCTTTTGTCGGTACAGTCCCTTCCACATCAGATTCTCCCAAACAAACCTTGATTTCAAGTAGTCTTTCTGGTTGTCAGTCCTCTTGTCCCAATTTGGGGTCTTCAAAATACACACCCACTGTACCCTTGCCAGGGCGGAGAGAGCCTGCTTAGGAGCGCCTTAGCCAGAGCGCGCCACTTGCACTTCCCGGGGCGGCCGCCAGGGGCCGCCGGGCTCTTTGTTTTCTTTTCTGGCCCGGGGTCGGGGCCGGAGGCCTGTAGAGCGCATGCTCTGGGGCAGTTCGCGGCCGGGCCGGGGAGCGGAGGAGTTCCTTGTGGCCGACCTGCAGCGAGGTAGGTCGCGCCCGTCATGCGCGGAGGGTCGGGGCGGAGGGCGGCGCGCGGGCACCGGCGGTCGGCGGCGGGTCGGGGCCGTTGCCTGCGCGCGCGCGTGTCGCGCGGCGCCGGCCCCACGTGAAGCCGAGTGGCTTGAGAGGTGCGAGCGCGCGAGTCTCCGGCCCCGCGGGGCCCCCCGGAGCCTGCCGGGCCCCGCCTCGCCCGAGCGAGGGCCGCGCGGCCCCTCTGCAGCCGCGCCTCGCACGCCCGGCCCGCGCCGCCCGCGGGGGCGGGAGATTCAAACGGCCCGAGCGCTGCCGGCCAGGGTGCGCGCGGCCGCGGTGACCTCGCCGCCAGCGGTGCGCCGACCAGCGCGCCTCCCGGGCCGGGGCGGCAGCCCTGGCGGGGCCGCGTTTCCGGAGAGGGAAAGTGATTAAGTCCAGCGCTGGTTTGGAGAATGCGGTTTGCAGAGTGGGGCGGAACCCTGCCCGGCGAGGGTCTGCTTTTAGGAGGGTAGGCTGCTGAGGGTCTATGCAGGGAGCGAAATCTCAGCGTCAGCAGGCACCGTCACGACGACTGTTGACCGGTTGGAGAGGTGTGCCGGGAACTCCGCACCAACTCATCTGTCAACACATTATTTACTAGCTGTCTACTCCGTACCGCGCGTGCAGGGCTGGGGAACATGGTGAGAGGGCCCCGTGTGGCCTTGACGGAGCTCGCGGTCTCCCTGGGGAGGCCCATGTGGGGCCACACTTACGGTCCAGGGCGATCCCCGAAGTGTGCCCGTGGAGCCGGGGCGCTGCTGCTGGCGGATATTAACAGAGGTGCTCCAACCAAGTGTGACTTGGGTGCCCTAGCAGAAGCTGAGTGTACGGAGTGTGGAGGGGAACTCGGAGGTTCACCTAAGCCTGCGCAGGAGGGTTAGGTATAGCCTTCCAGCCGAGGTGACTCTTGGCCCTTGGCCCGGGTTTTGAAGGAACAATGGAGTTATCCAGGCAGACTGAGGGTGGGCGGGGTTAGGGAGATCCAGGCAGGGAACACAGCCCATGCAAAAGCATGAAGGTGTGTAGTTGAGTGTTGTCATCAGGGGTACCACGGTGTTTGATTGGAGCACAGGGTACAAGGAGAGGAAGAGCAAGTTATTCCTGCAGGGGCTGGGTCTCAAAAGGTCTGGAGTGCAAGACCAAGGAACACTGGGTGGGGTGGAGAAGGCAGCGATGGTTTCACCCAAGAAGGGCATCAGAATGGAGTCTGGAAAGATGAACTAGGAGTTCTACATGCTCCTGTTGCGAAAACATCCCAAGAGCAGGAATAGTGTTCAGCTCTGCAGCTTCCTAGTTGGGTACCCTTGGGCCACCCACCCAATCCCCATGGGCCTTGTTTCCCTTACCTGTAAGGTGAAGATAAGAGGCTTGTGGTGAGGATTACTAATATCCTATTATTTCCATAAAGCTGTGGTTGTAACATTTGGTGGAAGATGTGGCCCCTTTCCCCTGGGAAAAATGAACGCGCTTAAGCCGAGGCTCAGCTCCCTATGTAAGGGGGATCCCCCAGTAAGGAGCTCCTGGGTGAAGTCTACCAGCTCTGTGCCTGACATGAGGCAGGAGCTCAGCAAATGTTTGTTGACAGATGAGCCTCTCTCCTCCCTTCCCTCCTGGGGACTTTTTTTCTTTTGAATTTTTTAAATTTTGTTATACAGCAGGTTCTTATTAGTTCTGTATTTTATAGATATTAGTGTATACATGTCAATCCCAATCTCCCAATTCATCCCCCCACCACCACCCCCCCCCCCACCCCTCCCTTGGTGTCCATACGTTTGTTCTCTACATCTGTGTCTCTATTTCTGCCCTGCAAACTGGTTCATCTGTACCATTTTTCTAGGTTCTACATATATGCGTTAATATCCGATACTTGTTTTTCTCTTTCTGACTTACTTCACTCTGTATGACAGTCTACGGACCCAGCCACATGTCTACAAATGACCCAGTTTCGTTCCTTTTTATGGCTGAGTAATATTCCATTGTGTATATGCACCACATCTTTATCCATTCGTCTGTCGATGGGCATTTAGGTTGCTTCCATGACCTGGCTATTGTAAATAGTGCTGCAGTGAACATTGGGGTACATGTGTCTTTTTGAATTATGCTTTTCTCTGGGTATATGCCCAGTAGTGGGATTGCTGGGTCATATGGTAATTCTGTGTTTAGTTTTTGTTGTTGTTGTTTTTGCGGTACGTGGGCCTCTCACCGCTGCGGCCTCTCCCGCTGCGGAGCACAGGCTCTGGACACGCAGGCCTAGCAGCCACGGCCCACAGGCCCAGCCACTCCGCGGCACACGGGATCCTCCCGGACCGGGTCACAAACCCGCGTCCCCTGCATCGGCAGGTGGACCCTCAACCACTGCGCCACCAGGGAAGCCGAGTGTTTAGTTTTTTAAGGAACCTCCATACCGTTCTCCATAGTGGTGGTATCAATTTACATTCCCACCAACAGTGCAAGAGGGTTCCCTTTTCTCCACACCCTCTCCAGCATTTGATTGTTTGTAGATTTTCTTATGGTGCTCATTTTAACTGGTGTGAGGTGAGGTGATACCTCATTGTAGTTTTGATTTGCATTTCTCTAATAATTAGTGATGTTGAGCAGCTTTTCATGTGCTTCTTGGCCATCTGTATGTCTTCTTTGGAGAAATGTCTATTTAGGTCTTCTGTCCATTTTTTGGTTGTGTTGTTTGTTTAACATTGAGCTGCATGAGCTGTTTATGTATTTTGGAGATTAATCCTTTGTCCGTTGATTCGTTTGCAAATATTTTCTACCATTCTGAGGGTTGTCTTTTCGTCTTGTTTGTAGTTTGTTTTGCAAAAGCTTTTAAGTTTCGTTAGGTCCCATTTGTTTATTTTTGTTTTTATTTCCATAACTCTAGGAGGTGGATCAAAAAAGATCTTGCTGTGATTTATGTCAAAGAGTGTTCTTCCTATGTTTTCCTCTAAGAGTTTTATAATGTCCAGTCTTAGGACAGGTCTTAGGATTAGGTCTGTAATCCATTTTGAGCTTATTTTTGTGTATGGTGTTAGGGAGTATTCTAATTTCATTCTTTTTTTAAAAAATTTTTTAAATATTTATTTATTTATTTTATTTTTGGCTGTGTTGGGTCTTCGTTGCTGCACGCAGGCTTTCTCTAGTTGTGGGGAGCAGGGGCTACTCTTTGTTGCGGAGTGTGAGCTTCTCAGTGTGGTGGCTTTTCTTGTTGTGGAGCATGGGCTCTAGGCACACGGGCTCAGTAGTTGTGGCTCATGGGCTCTAGAGCGCAGGTTCAGTAGTTGTGGTGCACGGGCCTAGTTGCTCTGCGGCATGTGGGATCTTCCCAGATCAGGGCTCGAACCCATGTCCCCTGCATTGGCAGGCAGATTCTTAACCACTGCATCACCAGGGAAGTCCCCTAATTTCATTCTTTTACATGTAGCTGTCCAGTTTTCCCAGCACCACTTATTGAAGAGATTGTCTTTTCTCCATTGTATATCCTTGCCTCCTTTGTCATAGATTAGTTGACCATAGGTGCGTGGGTTTACCTCTGGGCTTTCGATCCTGTTCCATTGATCTATATTTCTGTTTTTGTGTGCCAGTACCATATTGTCTTGATTACTGTAGCTTTGTAGTATAGTCTGAAATCAGGGAGTCTGGTCCGTTTTCCGTCAAGACTGCTTGGGCTATTCGGGGTCTTTTGGGTCTCCATACAAATTTTAAGATTTTTTGTTCTAGTTCTGTAAAAAATGCCACTGGTAATTTGATAGGGATTGCATTGAATCTGTTGATTGCTTTGGGTAGTGTAGTCATTTTCACAATATTGATTCTTCCAATCCAAGAACATGGTATATATCTCCATTTGTTTGAGTCATCTTTGATTTCTTTCATCAGTGTCTTTTTTGTTGTTGTGGTGGTGGTGGTACGTGGGGCCTCTCACTGTTGTGGCCTCTCCCATTACCGGAGCACAGGCTCCGGACGCGCAGGCTCAGCGGCCATGGCTCACGGGCCTAGCCGCTCCGTGGCATGTGGGATCTTCCCAGACCGGGGCACGAACCCGTGTCCCCTGCATCGGCAGGCGGACTCTCAACCACTGCGCCACTAGGGAAGCCCCTCATCAGTGTCTTATAGTTTTCTGAGTACAGGTCTTTTACCTCCTTAGGTAGGTTTATTCCTAGGTATTTTATTCATTTTGTTGCAATGGTGAATGGGATTGTTTCCTTAATTTTTCTTTCTGATCTTTTGTTGTTAGTATATAGGAATGCAAGAGATT
>NC_041216.1:13275714-13276207 GCF_002837175.3 Physeter macrocephalus | reverse complement strand
ATTGGCATAGAGTTGCTTGTAGTAGTCTCTTAGGGTGCTTTGTACTTCTGTGGTTTCTCTTGTAACTTCTCCTTTTTCATTTCTAATTTTACTGATTTGAGTCCTCTCCCTGTTTTTCTTGATGAATCTGGCTAAAGGTTTGTGAATTTTGTTTATCTTCTCAAAGAACCAGCCTTTAGTTTTACTCATTTTGCTCTTGTTTTCTTTGTTTCTGTTTCATTTATTTCTGCTCTGATCTTTATGATTTCTTTCCTTCTACTAACTTTGGGTTTTGTTTATTCTTCTTTCTCTAGTTCCTTTAGCTGTAAGGTTAGATTGTTCATTTGAGATTTTCTTGTTTCTTGAGGTAGGCTTGTATTGCTATAAACTTCCCTCTTAGAACTGCTTTTGCTGCATTCCATTGGTTTTGGATCATCGTGTTTTCATTGTAATTTGTCTCTAGGTATTTTTTGATTTCCTCTTTGATTTCTTCAGTGATCTTTTGGTTATTTAG